>NC_135415.1:10685898-10978082 GCF_051991245.1 Festucalex cinctus | reverse complement strand
AACACCAAGTGTTGATGCTTAGTGCCCACTAGAAATAACTCTTAAGGAGTTATTGAGTATAGTGTCGTATAGTGTGGTATGCTCGAGCCCACTAGCAGCAACTAGGTTCCTGACTATATAAAAATAAAAACAATCAGATACAAAATACCAAATACAGAAGCAGCGAAAACAGAAGTTGTAACGATGTGGTGGCTCTCGTTAACAGGCAGAATCTAGGCAGGATTAAGTTGCCAAATTAAGATTAAAATATTCTATGTACATAGACCATATTTGTTTAAATCTTGATACTTGATTTTTATTTAAGGCAGAGATTTTTTCCATTGAGATATAATTTATTAGTAAGTTTAACCAGTGGTTGATATTTAGAGATTGTTTATTTTTCCAATTGACAAGGATTATTTTTTTAGCAATAGTAAGGGCTATAAATATAGATTGAGATTGTTTACATGGTAGCTCAGTTATTGTTAAGTCACCTAGTAAACACAATCTTGGAGATAAAGGAAGCCTACAGTTTAATATATCAGCGAGCTTTTCCAAGATTTTAGTCCAGAAATGCAGCACTGGAGTACATGACCATAAAGCATGAAGATAAGTATCGGCAGTGTTTTGTGAGCACTGGAGACAAATGTCGGAGTCAGAGAGTCCCATTTTTTTCATCATATATTGTGTAATATATGTTCTATGAAGTATCTTATATTGGATAAGTTGCAAATTTGTCTGTTTGGTCATTTTAAATACATTTTCACAGATTTGGGTCCAAAAGTCTGGTTCCGGAACTATAGACAAGTCTTTTTCCCATTTTAAAGTCGGTAAATACGTTTTATTTGTGTATAACAATAACTTATATATTTTTGATATTTTCTTTATTGTTGTTGGAGAAAGCTTTATAATATCTTTAGCTAAGACAGGCAGTTGGAGCGTATCCTGAAGTGTTGGGATTTGTTTCTTAACCATATTTTTAACTTGCAGATAATGTAAGAAATTTCCCTTTTTTATTTCATATTTCTGGACCAAGTTTGTATACGATATAAACTTATTATCTGAGAAAAGATGATGAAGGTGTGTAATTCCTTTCTGCTCCCATAGGCTTAAATGGAACGACTGATTATTAAGTTGAAAGTCGGGGTTATGCCAAATGGGAGAGAGCCCACAGGGCGCCAATTGGGAGTTTGTAATTTCTAATGCCTTCCACCAGGCAGTCAGGGTGGCGGCTATCATTGGGTTTTTAAAACAATTATGTCGTTTTATTGATTTTGTAATAAAGAGTAAATCTAACAGTCTAAGATTATTACAATCCTTCTGCTCCAATTCCAACCAACAGTTAGTATCTCTGTTGGGTTGTGTCCATAGCACAAGATATTGTAGTTGATTAGCTATATGATAGTACATAAAGTTTGGTGCCTCTAAACCTCCTTTAGATTTACTTTCCTGAAGAGTAGATAGACTAATTTTAGCTTTTTTTTTATTCCAATAGAATTTTATGATAGCAGAGTCCAGCGATTGGAACCAGTTAGACGTAGGTTTAAATGGAATCATTGAAAATAAATAATTAATCTTTGGTAAAACTTCCATTTTTATAGTAGCTATCCGTCCTATTAAAGAGATCGGAAGATTATTCCAGCGCTCCAGATCACTACGGATACTGTCCAATAACGGTAAAAAATTTAAAGAAGTTAATTCAGTTAACTTTGGTGAAATTCTAACACCTAAGTATTTTAAATTACCTGTAGGAAAGGAGTAGTGTGGATCCTGACTTGTAGGATTCCATGAATTTTCTGTGATAGGTAATAATGTTGATTTTGTCCAGTTAATAGAGTAATCTGATAAGTGAGAGAATTTAGTTATTAAGTTAAATGCTTCCCCTAACAAGATAGCAGGTTCTTCTAAATAGAGTAATATATCATCGGCATATAGATTAATTTTATGTTCTATTGTCCCGGAGTGGATTCCTTGGATCCGTCTATCCTGACGTATAGCTAATGCAAGCGGCTCAATAAATATAGCAAATAATAAAGGAGACATTGGGCACCCTTGTCTTGTTCCCCTTTGTAAAGTAAAACTCTGTGATGTAATCCCATTAGTAGTAACTGTAGCTTTAGGAGAATCATATAATATTGAGACCCATTGAATGAATGACTCCCCGAAGCCGAATTTATTTAAGACAGCAAAGAGGAAGGACCAGTTAACTTTATCGAATGCTTTTTCTGCATCCAGCGAAATAACAACTGCCTTTTTATCATACCGCTGTGACATACTAATCAAGTTAAAGAGTCTCCTAATATTATTAGTAGAATGACGACCTTTAATAAAACCTGTTTGATCACTATGAATAATTGTCGAGATTACCGTCTCTAATCGAGATGCCAAGGCCTTAGCGATAATTTTAATATCGGTATTAATTAGTGATATCGGTCGGTAACTTGACGGAAGGGTGGGGTCTTTTTCTGGCTTTAATAAAAGTTTAATTGCTGCTATATTCATATCTTGACGTATATCACCCTTACTTTTAATTTCAGTTCCTCTCTTAGAAATAATGGAGCAAACATGAACCAGAAATGTTTAAAAAATATAGCCGGAAAGCCGTCTGGACCAGGTGCTCTGCCATTAGGCATACTGTCTAAAGCACGATACAACTCATCTATAGTAAGCGGGGCATCTAGAATATCTTTATGTTCAATAGATAACTGAGGTATATTTAAGCTATTTAGGAATACCTCAATATGTTCAGGGTTAGGTCTATTAATTTCTGAGTATAGATTTCGATAATAGTTATAAAAAATATGGTTAATTTCTTTTGGTGATTGTGTGCATTCACCATTTATATCTTTAATAGTCGTTATAAGAGATTTTTCCCGATTCCGTTGAAGTTGATTTGCCAGGAATTTACCTGATTTATTATTATGTTCAAAATTATTATATCTCAACTGTTGTATTATAAACTCTGTCTTTTTAGATAACATGTTATCTAACTGTATTTTTATATTCTGTATTTCTATCCATATTTGATTATTTGGGTTTAATGCATATTCATCCGTTAGTTGTTTAATTTTATCTTCCAGGTATTTTTCTAATTTTTGCTCCTGTTTCTTTTTAGAAGTTGAATATGATATAATTTTCCCTCTAATTACCGCTTTCCCTGCTTCCCAGAGAAGAGATGGAGATATATTTGGAGAGTCATTTATTTCCAAAAAATCTGCCCACTCCCTTCTAATAATTTTATCAAACTCTACGTCTTTCAGTAATGAGATGTTAAAACGCCATATCGGGGGAGGTTTAAAGGTAGAGTCAATTTGTAGAGTGAGGGAGACTGGTGCATGATCACTTATAATTATAGAATGTATTTTTATAGCAGTTTTATCAACAATAGAATTATTTGTAAGGAAAAAATCAATTCTTGAGAATGATCGGTGCACCGCAGAGAAGAAAGTAAATTCCTTCTTAGTTGGGTTTTGAAGTCTCCAGCCATCGCTGAGGCCAAAATCTGCAGCATATGTTCCACGTTATTTTCTTCCTCTACAGCGAAAATACCACTGTGTGATGTACGGTTGTACCAATAACTATAGAATAACTGTGGGAGATGCTCTAAATGCAGATTTCATCAATAAGAGTGTGAATATAAATGTTCTCTCATAAGGTACTGAGTGCTACTCAGATTGGTCTGCATCATCAGAACCAGTTATCAGAACCATCAGCAATGAAATGAAAGCAAAGCATACAAGAAAAAACAATTCTTGTGAAGTCCCGATTCACGATACTGAGCTAATATTCTGATTGGTTGATGTAAGTAATTCAGTTCGTTCTTTGCTAGGCTCTCATTATCCCATAGCCTACGGGGATTTATTGTAGTACAATTACTACATTAATTTTGCACTGCAACTGCGGTTTTAAAATTCCAGAGACGTGAAAATACCGTGTGCCCTGTGTGAGTTTATGGTAAAATATTTTGCGGTTGGTCTAAGAATTTGAGCGGGGTCGTGTTTGTGGTTGGTTTTATAAGTTTTGCACCCTCTGGGGGAGGCACTACCAGAAATCCTGCTTTGGGTGCCAAGTTGCTTCGGAACGCCACTGATAGCATCACTGTCCCAACATGGCCTCCCGGTGACGGCGACTTCTCAGCATGCTTTGCAGCGAGCTTTGTTAATAGTTGTAGTGAACACCAAGTTAAATGTTGCTCTTTAGTTGCATTCTTTCAAAATGAAAACCAAACGAATATTTCAGTTGAAATGGTTTTAAGGGGTTCCTTCTTGGGGTCCCTCTTTTCTGTAAAAATGGTGACTCCTCACTCTTTATTTATGACAACCATCAGATTGCGCGATCAATCAATCAAGATCTTTCTTTCTTCCATGCTGTTCCGGCTCTTAGGAAGTTATCGGAGAGCGCCGTTGGCCGCTGGTTCCGTTGTGCCTCCTCCTCGCTGCACAAAGTGGACGCTAGGAAAGATGCCCACTCCAACCTGCTGTCCAAGCAGGAGACCAGCAACCTGTACAAAATCCAATGTAGGTGGGCACACACCGACAACCAGCAAGTGAAGTTGGGTCAATTACAGAACTGTGATGCCCTCGCATGTGGGCAAGGAGAGCCAGTGAACGGGACAAACGGTGAAACGCGCAAATAGAAAATGACAACAATAGGACAAAACGTAATACGTCCCGATGCTCACACGAAACACTAACGACGTCGTCACGAGGCCACGCCTCTTAAAGACGCACACACAACACTGACTCGGCTTGTCCCATTGTACAGTCATTTGCTCTATAAATCTACTTCATCACTTTCTCTTTGATTGCTTTTCGCTCATGGCCACGTTTGTAACTCAAAACGCTTAGTGTCTCAAATCGTCTTTCCGTTTTGAAATGAATGCAAATGCCATTAATCTGTTCCAGAGCCCCAAAAATCCCAACCAAAATATTGACATTTTTAACTCAGTTGCTCCCAAAAACGTATAACTACGTTGTATTTTAAATGTTTTGTGTCCCACTCCCAAAGACGTATTTGTTTTTTTATTTTTTAATGCTAGAGCATACAGAAAGGCTTTGATACAGCCTCTCAACTGCAAAGAACGGTTGAAGAAATGGTAGTTATTACACAAACGGCCAGCAGGTAGAAGCAGAGTATAAGAGCTCAACCAGGGCCATGTTGAATAAAAGCTCAATTACTCAAAATTCTAAGCAGATTTGTGAATAATGAAACTTAGCAATATTCTAAAACAAATTGCTGCAAAATCGAACAGATAGAAATATACTTTTTTTTCCTGATGAAAGAAATGACTAATCTTTTTTTTTTTTGGTAGGTTCCATATTTTTATAGCAATAGAATAGTTTTTGCACCATGATTTCATGCATGAATTCATTCTAGTGGGCGTGCGTTGGCCGCCAGGGGGCAGGAAAATACAACCCGAGGTCGATTTTACTTGGATTTTGTCACATAGGGTGAAGCCAACCATTGCTTCGTGTTCAACTATGGCAATATGAATGCTAGGTTTGTTAGCCTGTCTATGGCATTTTGCATTGTGTGTTAGCATTAAGCTAGCAAACGTAAATGTTCTTTTTGTGTGTTTTTTTGAAATGTGTTGCCAAAAAATGTCCACCCATTTGGCTCATGAAACATCTACCGGTTCATTTTTCAGTTCATAACGTGAAACCGGAGTGCCTGGAAGCTTATAACAAACTGGAGTGAGTCTTGACCTTTTCGTCTTTGTTTGCATAGTTTCAGAGTGAAGATTTGCTATTTGGATTGTTTCAGGGCCGAGGTGCAAAAGAGGCTGCATCGGGATGGGGATTATCCGTGCGAGGTGGTCGGAAGCTGGAACACCTGGTACGGCGAGCAGGACCAAGCAGGTGCGGCACAGCGCCCACCATTTACCTCCACAATTTTGCGTTTAAGTGCAATGAAGTCTTTCTGCATGGAACGTCTATGTGTGTACAATTAACACCTTTACAAAGGCATTTTGCTACTTGCCGCCAACTGAAAATGACATCACGTTTTGAGGGCTCAGATAACGACCAATCACGGCTTACCTAACGTTTACAATTGAGCCGGGATTGGTTGTTACGCTCACATTTATGCCAATTTTCTTTTTGTTTGCGTTTTATACATATATATACATACATATTATTATCGATGTCGTGAGGTAAATATCGTCACGTATATATATATATATATATATATATATATATATATATATATATATATATATATATATATACGTGACGATATTTACCTCACGACATCGATAATATCACGATACGCGATATCTACGATTTTTTTAGATATTGTCAAAAAAAGTTTAGCAATATATTACAATATGTAACTGAAAAAGCCAACAAATGCCCATAAAACGGAAAATGTCTATTTCTGCATTTATTCAGTGCCAAAACTTTGTACAATGTACAAAGTTTTACAAAGTGCCTCACTGCCTCTGGGCCTTTTAATTGTAAACATTGTAAAGTGAGACAAAATAAAGTGCATAAACATTTATAACATAACACTGTACAACGGAACACATTATATCGATATCCATCGTCAGTGTATCGATAATTCATTGCAACAGAGAGCGCAACAATATATTGCGATATCGTTTTTTCTCCCACCCCTAATATATATATATATATATATATATATATATATATATATATATATATATATATATATATATATATATATATTATATTATATTATATATCTACGATTGGCTGGCAACCAGTTCAAGGTGTACCCCGCCTACTTCCCAAAGCCAGCTAGGATAGGCTCCAGCACCCCCGCGATCCTTGTGAGGAGCAAGCGGTTAAGAAAATGAATGGATGGATGGATATATATTATAATATAATATCTCCCCATGGCTTCTCTGCAGTGCACCTGTGGCGCTACAGGGGGGGATACCCTGCCCTGACCGAATGCCTCGACAAGCTCAAAGTCAACAAGGTAACGCCGCTTATCAAACGAGCCATCGACGTGTTGTCGCTAATATGACGATACACACGCACGCTCGTTTGCCCGCAGGAATATTTGGAATTCCGCAGAGAGCGAGCAAAAATGCTGCATTCCAGGCGCAATCAGCTGCTGTTGGAGTTCAGTTTCTGGAACGAACCTCTTCCCAGACCCGGACCCAACATCTACGAAATGAGGAGCTACTCCCTCAAGGTAGTTTCGATTCCCATTCAGTCCTGGAGAAAGCATGTGCAAATGTTGACTTGACTTCCACTTCTGGTGGTGCCATTTTGTAAACGGAAGGTCTTCACATTTTATTGACTTCAAGAAAATCATAAGCGAAAGATTAAATTGCTTCAACCTGCACAGACCTTTAGCCATGTAATATTATTCACTGAGTATTCACAAACTTTTTTTTTTAAAGTAGCCACGTATATTCCCATCCATTCATATAAAACAAAACAAAACAAAACAAAACATTTACTCGAGTTAAAAATAGAGCTGTCCAATTTCATCGATTAATTGACAGCTATTTTAACTAATTTGTTCCCAAAAACATATAAATATGTAAATATTACCAGTGTCCCAAAGACATATTTATACATTTTTTGTGTTTTTTATGCTCGAGCATACAGAAGGCTTTGATGGAGCCTCTCAACTGAAGAGAACAGTTTAAGCAATGGTAGTTATTACAAAAATGGCAAGCAGGTGGCAGCAGAGTATAAGAGATCAACCAGAGCCATGTTGCAACGAGTTGTTTTCCCCAGTTTTAAACAGATTTGTGAATAATGATGAAACTGAGCTATATTCTAATGCTAATTGTTGCAAAACGGAAACAGATAGAAATATACTTTTTTTTTTTTCCTGATGAAAGAAGAGCCTTTAATCTTTCTTTTGGTCGGTTCCATGTTATTATAGCAATAGAACACAATATTCCGTGGGCCTTGCAAAATCAGTCACAATCCAATAAAACAGCCAGGGCGAAGGGGGTTGCTTCAGTCAAAATGGCTGCCAGTAATTAATAATCAAGGAGCCTTTTAGAGCCATTGTTTAATTTATAATGGTCCAAATCCTCCAATTTCAACTTCTCAACAATAATTATTTTGTGATTCCTTCATGAAGGGCCTTTTGTGTTTCATTAAAATAGGACAAAACGGAAAATGATGATCAATAAATAGATAGATGGTGGGGAAAAAAAGTTGCTGAGTATAACATCAATCCCTCTGTGATTATGTGATTATTTTACAGTTGTTTTTTTAAAAGTTTTTTTTTAAACCTGGAAAATTAAATTTTTTAAACCTGGAAAATTTTAAATCATCATACCTGGACAATACAGTATATCGAAAAAATATCAACATCGCAATATTGGCTCATGCAATATGCATATCGCAAAGACTTACAATATGTCATATGGCATTTTTTTTTGCTTTTACCTGCCTGAATTTGACCAATCAGACACAAACGTGCATCACCATCCAATCGTTAAACATCATATAGGATAATTAAAATTAATTAAGAACACATTGAACTTGCTTATTTTATCACATGAAAAAAAAGTTATTCTTTCATTTGATAATAGAAATGTTATTTCTTTAGGTACATGTTAAATATTGCAATAATATCGATATCGTGATATTCAACAACTATATCGCATATCGCATGTTTTTCCAATATTGTGCAGCCCTAGTTTAATAATAATAATAATAATAATAATAATAATAATAATAATGATTTATTAATAATAATAATAAACAAGTACTACTACTACTACTAATAATAATAAACAAATACTACTATTAATACTACTACTCATAATAATAATAATAATGATAATGATAATAATAGTAATAATAATAATAATAATAATAATAATAATAATAAACAGTAATAATAAATAATAATAATAATAAATACACAAATAATAACAATAAATAAAAATAATAATTGGTAAACAGTTCAAAAAACAAAGTCATCATACATTACCATCAATTCTTGTAGAAAAAAAGTTTTCCCATCCAGTCCTGTAAAGAATTTTTTTTTTAATTATATCACGTTTTTACAATATTGTGCACCCCTAATTTAATAATAATAATAGTAATAAATAAATAAATAAATACTACTACTACTACTACTACTACTACTACTACTACTGCTAATAATAATAATAATAATAATAATAATAATAATAATAATAATAAATTAAAAAAAATAATAATAATTGGTAAACAGTTCAAAAAACAAAGCCATCATGCATAACCATCAATTCTTGTCGAAAAAGTTTTCCCATCTAGTCCTGTAAAAAAAATAAAAAATAAAAAATAAATAAATAAATAAATACATAAAATTCTCCCAATTAGCACTATTGTTCATCTTGTCTTAAAGGTTTCTCTTCTTTTTCTTAATTTTTTTTTAAGACAAATGTTTCCCCCGCCCCAGTCAAGAGTCTGTCCTTACTGTAAAAGCAACAATCACGTGGGGAGGAAAAAAAAAGAGACCTGCAACCGATTGTGAGCATTTTCTCTAAAAAGCCATGACTTTATGTAAAAGGCCATGTACAGTATTTAGCAGATCAATTTCCATGGAAAAAGCCAAAAGTCATTCACAGCTTTTTTGCTGTGTGCTCCAGCAGTGCGTGCAAGGCTCACAAAGGTCCAACTCTTGAGTCCATTGATCAGTTGATTGATTGATTGATTGATGTCATCACTCACTGCCATTTATTACCGATCCAATTGGACATCATATTTGAATGGCCTTAGGCACTTGACAAGTCACTAATGTATCTTTTTGCTTTCAGCCGGGGACCATGATCGAATGGGGCAACCACTGGTAAGCCCCGCCCACCTCGCTCTTACCCTGCACGTGAGCACGAAAAACAAAATCTCCCGCTCCACATTTGGCCTTCACGTGTGTCTTGACCAGGGCGCGGGCCATCAAGTTCCGGCAGGAGAACAATGAGGCCGTGGGCGGCTTCTTCTCCCAGATCGGTGACCTCTACGTTGTACACCACTTATGGGGTGAGCGCTTATTTATATTTATTTATGTATTACTACAGTATTTCCAAATAAATGGTACATGGACTGAACGCTCTGCGGCGCGTCACGTTCACACGAATAGATTGTGGAGGACCAAAATTCAAAATAAATAAATGACTAAAAGTAAAAATAAAAGCAGATATAAAAAATATAATTCAAAAATTGAATCCAAAAAAATAAATATAAGTGGAAATAAAAACAACAAAATATAAATATATCCCTAAATAAATAATAAAAAAATATATACAAAAATTAAAAAACGATATTCAAACAATAAAAATGAATACAAGAATAAATGTTGAAATAAATACAAAAATAAATATATAAATGGAATGAAATAAAACTCAATAAACAAAAATGCTCTGATTCACGTTTATTTATTTCGTGCTGCAGATGCTCTGCTAAGTTGAAATGTTATTAAAATCAAAAGAGGGGGCGGTCCTAAGCGTGTCTACGTCCATAGCCGTATTTATTTCGACATTTATTTTGATATTTATTATTTGAATCTCGTTTTTTATTTTTATTTTTTTACTTTTTTAAATTTATATATTTATTGAGGGATATATTTAGATTTTGTTGTTCTTATTTCCATTTATATTTATTTTTATTGAAATTTTTTAAATTATATTTTGTATATCTGTTTTTATTTTCACTTTTAGTCATTTATTTATTTATTTAGTCATTTATTTATTTTGAATTTTGACAGTTTTGGTCCTCCATAATAGATTGCAATCACAATGTGGAGGGTGGGAATCAATTATATATTTTTAAAAAAGAGGTCAAAGGTCATGATCCTGTGATATTTTTGCTCACAATTATTCTGCGTCAGAATCTAATATGGGCTCGCGCCTAGCCAGATGTGACATCGGCCCCAGACCGGGAACGCGTTGCGGAATCGGACAACAGAAAGAAACAATCCTTTTCAAATTTCAAAATATTTTTGTCATAAAATATAAATATTGCCATTTCATATGTTTGGATGTTAGCGTATCTTTTTTTTTTTTCTTTAGGTGGGGGATGTGTTGATTTTTTTTTTACATAAAGCAGAAAAAGAAAAAAAAATGACAAAACCAAAATCATTGATGTGAGCGAGCATGCTGCTTTCCTGATTTCATGTTTGTTTTGTGCTTCTGCGGCAGCGTACGAAAGCCTCCAGTCTCGAGATGAAACCAGGAACTCTGCGTGGCGCAAGGAGGGATGGGACGCCAATGTGTACTATACCGGTAATGACCGCTACCACCTGCGCGACCTTTCCACCTGCTTAGCTCAACATGCTAACATTAAGCTAGCATCTTCAGGCCTAGTTACGATCCGTGGCGCCGGCGATCTGCTCTACGTGCTTCTCTTCACACTTTTTTTGTAGCGGCCGGTTTGCTTACGTGCCATATATCCGAGACTCGCTGTCCAATTAGGGGTGTGACGATATATTGATATCGCGATAAATCGTGATACTTTGTCCTCCGATAGATTAGCGATACGCCTACGCAAGTATTGTGATATTTGTAGCTAATATACAGACACTAAAACGGCTCCATTGTTTATTACTTATTGAGCAATTACTTGGAGGGCCGCTAGGGGGAGCACCTCACAAAAGTGGCGGGGAAATGGACGGAAAGTCTTCAGGCGAAGAAGACTCAGCACTATTTGACTTCTGGAAGACATTTATCGAACTTACTTTTGCATATGTTTCGATGAAAAATGTGGATTATATCTTCAGTTTTCATCCATCCATTTTCTGAACCGCTTTCTCCTCACAAGGGTCGAGGGGGGTGCTGGAGCCTATCCCAGCTGGCTATGGGCAGTAGGCGGGGTACACCCTGAACTGGTTGCCAGCCAATCGCAGCGCTATCTTCAATTTTAACATTTTAAAACATATATTTCGAGTCTTTGAAGCACACAATTTCTGAAGAATATTAATATTGATTTAATTGGATTTAATATTTCAGTCATTTTATTTATTTATTTCGTTTTACAATGTTACACAAAAACAGTTTTACAGATTTGACTTGACAAATAGCAACAACTTTGTACTACTATGTGCCCCTTATCAGAAGCGAGCACAAACCTGCGCTTGCGCTGCAGCTCTGCTTACATTCGGGCTTTGGCATTGTGTGTTGTTGTTGCAGTGCCTCTCATCAGGAGCATGGAGTCCAGGATCATGATTCCCACCTCAAGTTCTCCGTTACAGTGACGGCGCAAACTGGCAGCAAACAACGACACTGTTTCCACACTGTCAGGCCACAATATTAGGTACACCTCTACCATCTATGTCATCCAATAGTAGACATATAGAGACAGTCAATTTTTACACATGATGCAATTTTTAATACCCAACACAGAAGATGGCAGCAAAGCACTACTTTTATAGTAGAGAGTGTCATGGCCTGTCTAAATTAAGCTCCTCTCCCAACTTGAAAATAGTTCCTTGGTACCAAGATGCCCCAAGATAGTGTCAAAGCACTACTTTTATGGTAGACATCGTCATGTCATGTCATGTCTAGATGAAGCTCAGTATTAGAAGCAGCGCCATACACATAGTTCTACCCATTACAATATTTACAAAAACAAAACATGTAAAATCAGTGTTTCTCAATTATTTATTTGTTACGACCCCGCCTAAGAAGACCGTCGCGGGTATAAAAGGTAGCATTTGTCGACAAAATTGTTGACACTTTTGCAGAGGAGCCAATACTCCTTTGGGCATGAGTACCACTGCCACCTACTGTAGTGGAGGTGCAATTCCACTTTATTTGAATCAGAAAAAAAAAAACACGTTCCATGGAGTCACACGCCCCCCCCTAACATCACACAACGTCCCACTATTTGAGAAGGACTGTGGTAAATTTATGTATTTCAAAAGTAGTAGACGTCATTGCTTTATGCAGGTGTACCTAATAAAGTGACTAGCATGGGTATGTGCTATGTGCTGGGAATCTTTGACTGTCTCATGATTCGATTCGATTATGATTTTTGGGTCTACGATTCGATTCAGAATCGATTTTCGATTCAAAATTATTTGATTGACAAATGATTTCTGCTTCAATTTACAGATATGCACAACATTGTCATGATCTACTCCATTCTGCTTTGCAAGACAAAATGACAAATAGAGACATTAAAGTGTCTTTTTTTTTTTTTTTTTTAAACATTTATTATTTTTTTATTGCGCCATTTTCCACAAAAACAGCATGTGGGCTACAACTGCCTTTTCCCCTTCTTCTTTATTTCAAATTTAAATAAAATCAATTTTTGGATATTAAATATCGATTCGATTTGATTAATAAATGAGAATCTCGATTCTTTTATGAATCGATTTTTTGGCACACCCCTAGTATGTGCATAAAAGTCAGTTATACGAATCCTAATGTCTAATGAAATGTGCCTTTCATTCAGAGAAAACAGCTACATTTGTAGTATGATTCTGTGGTCCCAATCATGAAAAATCTAAAATGATTTATGTGTCTTTCTATATGTCTATTTTAAATGATGAATTATGGTCTTTCTATTTTTAATGAATTTCATTCCCGAGTCCTTCAGAATAAAAGCTGTGTGACAGGCCACGTTGTCGTCATGTCTTACCGAGTTCCTCCACATGATCGGATCTTGACCAAACGGTTCACTTATCCATCCATCCATCCATTTTCTTGACCGCTTATTCCTCACAAGGGTCGCGGGGGCTGCTGGCGCCTATCTCAGCTGGCTCTGGGCAGTAGGCGGGGGACACCCTGGACTGGTTGCCAACCAATCGCAGGGCACACAGAGACGAACAACCATCCACACTCACACGCACACCTAGGGACAATTCGGAGCGCCCAATTAACCTGCCATGCATGTCTTTGGAATGTGGGAGGAGACCGGAGTACCCGGAGAAGACCCACGCGGGCACGGGGAGAACATGCAAACTCCACCCAGGAAGGTCCGAGCCTGGACTCGAACCGGAGACCTCAGAACTGGGAAGCGGACGTGCTAACCACTCGACTACCGTGCCGCCACGGTTCACTTAACAACCTGAAAATATGACTACTGAAAATATGACGTTACTTTACTCTGTTTGAAAACAAAATTGTCTACTTTCTACTGTATACTTTGTAAGAATCAACATGATACGGTTTGTGGCAAGTCTGTTGTTATGATAGCATAAAAACCAGCAGCTGCTGCCGTTAAATAGTTTTTCTAAGAATAATCAACTAAAAAAACAAACTGTTTTCAGTTGTTACCATTTGCTAATTTAGTTTTTTTTTTGTAGGTCAGTTGATAATGTTAGCATTATGAACACGTTTTGATAGCATGAATGTTGAACGCTAGCTAATGCTTACTAATATATGGGCTAATGTTTTTTTTTTTTGGTTGTGCCAATTTATCAAAATAATATAGCATATACATTTTCTTCTTTTACTTAGGAGTTGATTCAATACTTAATACTATATTTTTGGGCTTGTACTTGTGTTGAGACGAACTACCATTTTCCCACACCTCGTCTTCCGTCTGAATGAAACATGAGTTCAAGATAGCAAGCGCGCAAGACGCTATACTGTCGCTTTAAGAATTGGGAAGGGGGTGTGTCTGTTACCGTGCTCATTTGCATATGCAGTAGTTGCGCGGGGCTGGGCTTGCTGGATGTTTTTCGTCCCGCGGAGAGCAAATGCGAGTGTTTGTGGGCGTGCACGGTTAGCGGCTGTAGTTACTGGTTAGCGTCAAGTGCTAACTAACTAGCGTCTGGACATGGAGCTGCACATTCTGGACCACCGGCTGCGAGTCACCAACATCGCTAAGAGCGGCCTGGCGCACTTCACGCACGCGCTAATCAAGTTGATATTCCTCCGCCGCCGGACACGGTAAGTGGGAGCTTGTTGATTTCCTTCCACTCGGAACATTTGGGACAAGTAACGTCAGTTTGCATATTTGGTGATGCTGTCGCCGTGCCATGTTGCCAAAAGAACCAGTTTCGCTTTCTACCGCGATCTAAATATGTTCTGCTTGTGATAACATCTCATGTTTTTTTAAAAGGCAGCGACTGACTATGCTGCCTTCACGAAACCTGGGAAATTGGTTTTAACCACCCTCTTCTTTCTACGTTACTGCGTAGTCGCACAATGACGGCCGACCTTTGTGTCGTTTTCGAGACATGTTTTAGGCACTAAGTTAAACTTTGGCGGGTCTACTTTACGTATTTAACAAGGCTGACAGACTTGTGAGCTGTCCTGTCTTAATTTGTGAGATTTTACTACTACCGAGTGGTAGCGAATGCAGCAGTGTGGTAGCATGTTGCACGCCTGTTCATAGTTGTGGCCACGCCCACCGACTCCCATTGGTTTTCTTCGGCGTTGGACAAAAAAAGATGATCCAATCAGACGCTGATTTGTGATGATGCAACGAGTGCGCCTCCATTCGTTCATCTGGTGCAGTCGCGGAAAAAGACATTCAACCTCGTACCGAATTTTGGATGTTACTGAAACCTATATTGGAAAAATGTGCTTTACAGGCAACTATAAGAATAAGAACAGCTTAATTCGCTTTATTTCAGCAATACATTGTTTCTAAACCCTCTGCGATTTCATATTGGTCTCCATTTGTTGATGATATAAATTGGAGAAAAAGTTTGGCTTTTGCCACATAAATTCTTCATTACAAACAAAGTTAAAAAAAAAATCATTTAAAATGGTGCATAGATTTTACACAACGAATGTATATCTGTTGAAATATAAAAAAGCCCTTCATGTTAATTGTAGTTTTTGTGTAGAATCAAGAGAAACTTTAGTCCATTTATTCTGGTATTGTCCATATACAAAGCAATTCTGGGGTAGATTATCACAATTCATTATAGTCCACATTTATCCAGATTTCTCTTACATTGGAAACATGTATTATTTGGTATATTTGAATTTGATAAGAATGTCTATCTATACACAGTTTTATTTGATAAATCTTATTATTATTCTAGCGAAGTTTTACATTCATAAGTCTAAATTTAACCATAAGAAACCATCCTTTGTTGATTTTTTATTTTTTTTGTATCCATGAGAAATTATTTTTTGTCATTGTCTGGTTGTCTGTCCGAAAGCTGTAAAAACGTATAACTATTGCAAACTTTATCATCTATTTATATGATTTTGTATTATCCTATTCTCTTTTCTTTCAATTATACTATTGATTCTATTTTGTTTAGCTTTTAAATGTTTTAACATTCCTGGCATGTTCTGTATTCTAATTGTTTATATTGTATATGATGATTGTATTCAATTTCCCCCCATATTATGTATGCTGATTGAGTAAATAAAGATTAAAAATAAATAAATAAATAAAAATGGTGCAGTCGCGGAATGTGGGAACTAGGAAATCTTTTATATATGTGTGTGTGTATATATATATATATATATATATATATATATATATATATATATATATATATATATATATATATATATATATATATATATATATATTATTCATCCATCCATCCATCTATCTAATGTAATTATGATTTCATTAAATTAGTTATTTAAAATAACGTCACGTAACACAATGTGATTGTACAGACTGTGAAGGTATGCCGTTATTGCCTTGCCTGAAGTTATTCAGTGAAAAATATGAAGTACGTTGAAGATTCGATTTTTTTCGATGTGATTCCTTATATATAAATAATGAAGGGAGGTTTGTTGGAGGCAAAAAGTGTTGTGGTCTGATCATCATCCAAAGCAGCAAACAGTTTATCAGAATACGGCCATCTATCTTGTTTTTTTTTTAACATTCACCTTTGAGGTCAGAACTGGGACAATCTGTGTTGGATTAGTCTAACTTCCCATCTTCCTCGAATGCAGCACATGGCTATTATTGTTGTTCTTTTTATTCTGTTAGGAAATTTTTACATCAAGTTTACTCCATGTTGGTAACTTGATATCAACTGTTATATTCCGTCTCAAATTTGTGTTAAAAAGGTTTTGGCGTCTTCTCCAACTTGTTTATTTTAAGTCAGTTAGTAATTTGTGTTTATACTAAAACGTGTTATGTTCATGTGTAATCTTTATTATGATGTCATAAAACTGGAATTTCTGATTGTACAGTGTATTCCTATTGTGTCTAAGTATAATGTTGCTGAATTGCTCCAACAATCTCTTTAAATTACTTTGTAAGGGCAAATATTTGAGGACTTTCGCGTTAATAAATAAATACAAAATAAAAATAAAACAAAAAAAAAGAGAGAGAGAGAGAGACAAAAAAGGAAAGAGAAAAAAAAATCAACAAACTTTTGTTTGTTTCTCCTGGTGAGAATTTACATGAATTTTTGGTCTTGGGTGGGACCTGCAAAAAATATGCACATTAGTTCACATCAACATTAAAATAAAGAGCCAAAAAATAGAGAGACGTGTCTGGTGAGAGCCTGTCTACTTTATGAATTAAACTAAAACAACTGCCCGTGTATTATTTCCAAATGATCCAAAAGTTGTTCCAGTGAGGAAAAGCCTTTTTTTGTCCCCCCATCCAGCCCCCCTACCCTTTTCTGGGCCCCTCTTCCATTCATTAGGGAGGAACAAACATGGCTTCTCTTCTGTTTTTGTGCTCAATGCCGGTTTGTGGACAAAAGTGTCTGGACGCCTGCGGGAAGTGGAAAACCACAACAATGTGTGTATAATACGGATGTTACGTATAACCAAGAAGCAAAACAAGGACCAGAAAAAATGCACAAAAGCAAAACGTATGAGCAAGTAAAGGACCTGATGATGTCAAAAGTTGCAGGAGATGTACTGTACAGATATAAAGCTTTACATATCCTGTTTCTCAAACTTTTTACATGATACCAAGTACTTCAAAGTTAAAAACAACGAGGGATGTAACGATAATGGGCAATATGGTGATATTGTGATATTAAAACTGCCACAATATATCGCCGTCGCCATGTTCACGATATTTAAAAGCAACACATCTGTTAAAATAGTCGGGTCGAGTTCCATTTGTGGAGTTCTAGCACCCTCTGGTGGCTAGTTTTTTTTTAGTGCAATTTAATTTTCACAAGGCATGTTTTCGGCCCTTCTATTTTAAAACCCATGCTAATAGTCAGATGAAGGGGAACGTAATATGCCTGTGAAGCAAGTCAATATACGGAGGAACTCAATGTGTGGGTGAATTAACAAGTAAGCACCTCAATATTATTATGAAAGATCATATGGGGTTTATATTGCTGTTATGTACTAAAGCACAATATTGCGAATTTTTTTCTTTTTTTCTTTACAATATTGTGGCCTTTTTAAAATATTGCCACCATCCCCAGAATATCGTGATAATTACCGTATTGTGAGCTTCATATCGTGATATCGTATCGTGATGTTTGGATATCGTTACATCCCTAAAAATCACTCCCTGTTCCCGTCTACTGTCAAACCGACACATATAAACACAAGACAATTCATCATTCCATAGTTTAAATACCAACATCTTCCACCAAACTGTATCAATAAATCCAACAAAGTCTGCTAGCATATACTGTATTGTAAAATGGGACAGATGTACTAACAGAAATTAGCGTGCATGCTACGCTAATTCTAGTCCTTCAAACAACTGCTACTTTAGCGTATACAAAAAGTGTACTCAACAAAAGATGAAGTTAATGTTTCAATCAAACCAGAGTGGTTGGTTAATGCTAATGACCTGAATATATGACTGGATAGCCGATAGCCCAAACAGCCGTTGAAGTCACAGGGCGGCCATCTTGCTCCTCCCACCTTGCGAGCAGACAACTGTATAAACTATACGGTATACGTACAAATGAGCCATATACAGCTTGTGTGTGTGTGTGTGGGGGGGGGGGTCTTACTATTTTTTTTTAGCAAGGAAAATAAACATAAAAAATTAACAAGTGGACGTATGTGCTGCTTTGAAGACCCCCTTTTTCTTTCATCGCGTAGTTCCTTTAGACCCCAATATTTGATGTGGCAGAGGCATCTTTTGTTGAATTACAGTTGTAATTATTTTATAAAAAGTATAAAAAAAGTATGTTTCCCCCTGTTCTAAACATCATTACGCATATAATTCATACATGTATTTAAGGCAAGTTGTAAAAGTCCTCTTGTTTATGTTTAGCCATCCATCCATCCATTTTCTTGACCGCTTATTCCTCACAAGGGTCGCGGGGGGTGCTGGCGCCTATCTCAGCTGGCTCTGGGCAGTAGGCGGGGGACACCCTGGACTGGTTCCCAGCCAATCGCAGGTTGTTTATGTTTAATAAATTGAAAATATGATAAATGATGCTGTTTCTACTAAGTACTGTCTCAAATGTTGTCCAATTTGGATTGTGTAAATGTATCGGATTTTATGGCGAGAAACGTTTCTTGGGAGGGGCAATATGGCGGCCTGGTCACCTCAAAAGTCTTGGCCTATCGGCTATCTAGTCATATATAATAGATATATAGATCAGTGGTTAATGCTAACGCTAAAGCTCTATGGACGCATGCTAATGGAAATGAGCATCGGTCATTCTAAAATATCCAACAACTATACTTATTGATATATAAATGAGCCGTACTGCTAGCGTAGCATAAACTGCTCAAGTGCAGTTGCTTCCATGGTTATCTTCACACTTGTGGACCAACAGGAAGGTGAAAGGTCAACTTTAAGGTATTATGATGCGTCGTCCTAGCTAGCATAGCCGCTCAGCCGAGTATTTGTTACACACACAAACGCAGGGTGGGCCGGTGGCGAGAATTCCTTGGCTTCGCCGAGTCAGCAGTGGGTGGAGCTTGTGCAGGAACCGGAGGGTGGAGCATCCTTTCATCTCGGGCAGAAGAAAAACAAAAGTTTTTTTTTTTTCTTTGTGGCCGTTTCCAGCATGAAAGCATGCAAACAATTGGTGGATATCCCTTCTGCTTCGCTGCTTGGCCCAGAGAGGCCGACAGGCTACTGTTATCTTTTACCGTCGTTTCTTTTTTCTTTTTCTTTTTCACTTTTCTCCCGTGTACATTGCAGTTCGCTATTAACGCTCTATCACACATTCAAGAGCAGTCATACTGTCTCGGATTTTACAGTACAGTTGCACCTTGCTTTGGCTGTCATGAATTCAACTATAAAGTGTTTCAAAATCAATATAAAAAAATGTTTTATAGAAAATGCTTGTTATGATTGTAAAGATTTTTTGTTTTGTTTTGATGCTTATTTTATTCATTTTTTTCTTGATCATGAGTTCCGGGTTTGCGATCCTGCTATTTTGTGGATTTTTTATTTATTTATTTTTTTGTACAGTTTAACCATTGCTCGGCCTCTCATTTCGTTTGGGTGTAATTCCACGTTTGGCCACTTGAAGGCGGCATCATCATTTAGTTTTACCCCAAAATATGAAGGAAGAAAAGTGAAAATAGGAAGCACAGCCTCGACTTTGCTGATTTATCAAATGTGAAATCCTTTAATCCTGCTTTCTACGTCTACAGAAAGTTACCCCTGTAGGTTGATTTCATAATGGTTATGATAAGTGCCCATGATTAGATTGCAAAAAAAAAAAAAACAGGATTTGTTTATTGTAAACACAGAGGAATTGTTACATTGTGAGTCTTATCCGTTGTTTGTTTTGGGGGTGGTCGTCTCCCAACCCCAAGGTTGTGGGTTCGAGTCTCAACCCTTGTGACTATGACGACGTGTTGATCGAGCAGCCAGTGATGAAGTTGGAGCGGCACCATGGAAATGATATTTCAAAAACAACAACAACAACAACAACAACAATCCCAAAATGACCACCAGATGCAATCAGTTTTCCTTTATGAACGTTCATTTTGTTTTTCATATGTTGAATAGAGAACACTAAGGAATGGAAAACAACAATAAGGGAATCTTACATGTATGTGTCCACATGATATAGTTTCTATTGTCATGTTTTAATAGGGGAAAAAAATTCCTTCTTTCAGATGCAAGTTCTTCAGTATGACCGAAACCCCCGAGAACTTCACAGTCGTGTTAGATGAGGAGGGCTTCAAAGGTACAACAACAAAAAATATTTAATTTAGTTTTACTCTCTGGATTCTAATGGGCGATAATATGATTATTGATTAATATAGTATTTATGTTATGCTCCGGCGCCATCTTGTGGGCAGAGCTGGAGGCCTCGTCGCAGCTGCAGGCGGAGGACTCGGTATGGCTGCCGCTCAACGTGCTGTCGGACGCCAACGCCTCCGCCTCCGCCTCGCCGCAGGCGGCGGCAGGCGTCACCAAGGTCGCCGAGTCGGTCATCGCGCCGCTCGCACGACAGCACGTCTCCGTCTTCATGCTGTCCACCTATCAGACAGACTTCATCCTGGTCAGTTCATGGCACGCCGCTGCGGGCGGGATGGAATCGGGGGATGTTGGATTTGTATTAAAAACATTTTTTATAGTAATTTTGTCGAGGAGAAAAAAAAGTGCTAAATGATAGATAAAGATAAATGAGACAAAGACAAAAAAACAACAACAACAACAAAAAAACGAAAACAATGAGTAAAGAGTCATGGGAGTTAAGTAAATTTCTGAGTTTTTTTTTGTGAAAATGATTTTATAGAGTTTTTTTGGTGGGGTACTTGATAATATACAGGAAAAATGCATCATTTGAAGTTAAAATGTGCTCTAAAATAAATGAAAGTTTCATTTTTTTAGAAGGAAACGTAGAGAAACTAAACCCAAATTTTAGAGAAAAATTGAACCTTTTTTTTTTTTTTTTTTTTTTTAAGAGAAACTGCAGGGAAAAAAAGTCACTATTTCGAAATGAAGTTTATTCTTTCTAAATATGTATTTTTGGGTGAAATAAATTGGATTTCTTAAAAAAAAAAACGATTTATAGAAATTTTGCCAAGGAGAAAAAAATGTATGAAAAATTACACTGTTTCAAAGACAAAAACAAAACAATGTAGTAAAGAGTCATATTTGAGAGTTACGTACATTTCTGAGTCTGAATTTTTTGTGAAAATGATTTTATGAAGTTTGATTTTTATTTGGTGGGGTAGTTGATAATATGAATGCATTTAATGCATCATTTGAAGTAAAAATGTGCTTTAAAATAAATGAAAGTTGTATTTTTTTTAAGGAAAAGTAGAGACACTAAATCAAAATCTAGAGAATTTTTTTTTTTTTTTTTTTTTTTTTTTTTTTGGAGAAAAAGATTTTCCCCCCTTTGGGACAGGTTACTTTTTGAATGTGAAGTCATTGTTGGAAAAAAAAAATTCTTTCTTTTTTTTTTCTTTAGGAAAAAAAGAAGCAGTTTATTTGTAAGAAAATAGCAGGAGAATCAATATACATTTTTTCAGTGTTGTGCCAAAAGTAATGAAAGAGTGAAGAGTTGAACGTGTGCTTTCAAAAGTTGTCACAAAGTCAATTGAGGTTCATCTTGCAAATTTAAGCCTAAATGCAAACATTCTGTCAAAAAAACAAAACAAAACAAAACCGACTTGTTGTGCGTGGAAGTGAAGTAAATAGACGTCGGGTGGTGTTTTTGCACATGCATCCAGGTGAGAGAGAAAGACCTGCCGGTGGTTGTGAGCACCCTGGAAGAGGAGTTCAACATCTTCCGCGAAGTCGGAGGAGAGTCGCTCCTCGTCCGCGGTCACGATGACGTTACCAACGGCCTCCACAAGAACGGGAAACAAGGTCAGCTTACCTTTACGACACAGAGAAAATCAATTTTTACAAGTGCCAATTGAAAATAGAAAGAATGATTGTCAAAAAAAAAAGGACATGGAATCCTGCGTCAAGTTCAAGGGCTTTTGCTGGTGACAGCTTTTCCAGATATGAAATTATTTTTTGGCAAATAACGATGGATGAGTCAAAATGACTCTTATTTTGTCGGCAGCCGTGGCGTCCTGCACCCTCCACCCGGTGCTCATCCCCCAGAACCGCTTCTGCGTCATGTCCCTGGACCCGGACACGTTGCCGTCCATCGCCACCACGCTCATCGACGTGCTCTTCTACTCCGGCAGGTGAGATGGACTGCAGTGCCCTTGACAGAACGCAAGGTGGTGCTGTAGCTTAAGGTGTGGCGTGTAGCTGTGGGTGCCACGCGCAAAACAATATTTGAATGAAATGGTGTCTTTCTTTTATGGCACAGCTCCTTGAGACTGTAAATTGATTCAATATCCGCACAAAGTGTTTTAGTTAACCAGAAACGCTTAATTTGTCGCTCAAAAACAAAAACAGCACAGTCCAGCATGAGCGCTAACGGGCTTTACGGCATGTCGGACTTCTGTCGGAAGTCCAGTGCACAAAGTCCTCGTATGACAGAGACCCACCTTAGGGTACCTGTGGTAGAAACGTTCACAAAAGGCCATTTTGTGAAATAAAGTCAGTTTCAGGGGCTGGATTGTAATTTTTCAAAATCAAGTGGTGGCCAATAAGCTCTTTTTTTTTTTGGCTACTTTAAACCAAAATGGCCGACTTAATGTGTCTTCCAGGGTGTTAGGTACCATCTACCAAATTTCATGTTGCTAAGAATTGAAATCTCCAGTACAAGTTTGTCTTTGAAAATGTCAAATCTCGTCACTGATGTAGTCACTAATGCTGCATTCGAGGATGGTCGGAAGTCGGAAATATCCGAGTTGAAACTTCCCATTTCCGACCTCAAAGCGTTCAAGGTGAAAGTAAACAACCAAAATGGCGGACAGTGATAAATTGTTTTTTATTTTGGTCCTCAAAACTCAATTTGACCTCCAGAAAACTTAGCTTTTTGCAATTTTGTTTCATTTATTGTTTTAATCTTATTTCATAAACATTCCATACAGTTAAGTAGTTTACCGTATAATTTCATGCAGGGATATAGCGGCAAAACTGTCACGTACGTTGTGTTACAATGAAGTTATGGTGAATATTTATGAATGAAGAAAGCTATCTAGTTTTATACTCGAGTAAATTGTGTTTTGCCATTCAGAGTGACGTCACATTGTAGTCCGCCGGTGAAGTCGGGGTCCTTGTTTTTTTCCGATTTGCGAGTCAAGGGGGGCGTTCCCGGACGAACTTCCTGGTTTGAACTCGGATAGTTCCGGCTTCCGACCATCCTCCTCGAATGCATTAGTTCCACCAAAAAATATCCGTCCTGTGCCTCGTATGGAATGGCTTTGTGACTTTTTTTTTTTTTTTTTTTTTTTTTTTGCGGGTCTGCTCATGAGTTGTCGGTGTCAGATGTGATCAGGCTGCCAGATTGTATCGGGGTCGCCTGCAGATGACGTCACGCGACAGGATGGTCTAGAAATTGTCCGTTTACAATTGTTCAAAATAACAAAACTTATGGACTAAAATTGTAAAAACGTAAATAAACCTAAGAATATAAAAGCATGATACTTTAAGAGTGAAAAAAATAAAAAATAAAATAGATTGAAGCGCCTTCGCCTTGCCGGTGACGTCAGTGCAGCAGCGCTAATGACGTTAGCTTCGGTTTGGTTTCTTTTTTAACTGTTTACAAATCAATCACAATAACAAAAAAAACAGTCTTAATGATAATAGGAACACATTAACAATCTAAACTGACAAGATTTGTCGCATCTGAGACAATTATTTTGTGTATTTATCATTTAGTCAATCTATTTTATTATTTATTCAATATATTTTGAATTTATATTCGTAGGTTTTTGCAATTTCAGTCCGTACATTTTGTTATTTAAATGACATCTTTAATCTTTCCTTTCTAATGTTTGATGTCAACTGCATAATTTCCAGCCAATCCTGTAGTGTTCATTATGCGACCCTGATACCATCTGGTAGCCCGATCACATCTGACACTGACACCAGACATGTCTACCCAATTTCATGATGCTAACTGCTAACTTTCAAAATCATCCGTGTGATTGGGCAAGCCATCAAATTCCGTTCAAATAACAAAAACTCAAAATTCTCATAATTTTGCGTGATCTTGTATATAA
Organism: Festucalex cinctus; assembly: GCF_051991245.1. NCBI lineage: Eukaryota > Metazoa > Chordata > Actinopteri > Syngnathiformes > Syngnathidae > Festucalex > Festucalex cinctus. Next base: position 10,953,268 of record NC_135415.1, on the reverse strand, counting down.
ATGGTTCAAATTTGCTACCAATTAGACAAAATCTCTCTGACGAGACTGGCAAGCCTTCCAAAGTTCACGTTGCAAAATGAAACCGGTCAATCCATTTGGTGCATGAACGATACCAAAAAAAAAAAAAAAAAGCGTTTTTTTGTGTTTGTTTGCCTTGCAGCCCCAAAGAAGACGCCGAGAGTTCGTCTTCTGGCGCAGACCTGGAGCGGATCAAGTTCTTCTCCTTCTCTCTCATTGATGGTTACGTGTCGCTCGTCATGGACACGGACGCTCAAAGGCAGTAAGTTGTGGATCGTGGCTGTCTTGATGACGTGAACAACAACAACGCGGACGTTAGTGTTCTTCAAAGACACGAAAGCAGAGCAAGTGGAGCAAGATTCCAAATAGGTTGCTTACTCCCTTACCTGTTCATTTTGTTTACTAGTACACTGGTGGGGTCTAGTAACTCCAGGAAGGTTAAGAAACACTGCTCTGATTGTCTTTGATGTTTGTTTGTTTTTTGGTCTAAATTAGCTTCGATGCTAGTACATGTGCTAGAAAATGAAAGTGTTGAGAAAAATCAGCAGCTTTCAGTTTTATTGTCTCCAGAAAAAGCACGTACACACTTCAGGGGCGAAATTGTCTTTGATGCTTACGCTAATTACGCTAATCCTTCCATAAAATATGTGTCCAGGTCTCAAACTTGTCTTTGATGTAAAAAACAACAAAACGTCTCTAAATGATGTGCATTCAACGGTTTAAATGGTCTGACTTAGATGTTTACAAATGATCTTTGAAGATGAAATAGGTCTTTTATATTTGTGAAATGTGTGTTAACGGAAAGTAATCTTGTGTCTTTGATGGTAACGAAAACATGTATGTTATACGTAACATTGACGAGTAGAAATTCTTTGATGTAAAAACAAAAACCTCTTATGTGCATTTAAGGGTTGAGATAGTTTTAAGGTGTTCACATTTTGTCTGATGTTTACTGCATATATGCATTTTCAGTTCTCTTTGATAGTTTAGCGTGTTAGCTTCACGGAAAACCTAGGTGTCTTAGGGGCTAATACAAACGCATGTTTGCTTTACTGTATATTCAAAATTAAGTAAAAAAACAAACAAACAAAAAAAAACACACCACGAAATATCAAAGTAATGTGTGTCTTTGATATTTCCGTAAGTTTTCCTCGACTCAAACCTGTTTTGGGTGTCCCCAGGTTCCCCGCCGATCTCCTCTTTACCAGCTCGTCAGGGGAACTGTGGCGGATGGTGCGCATCGGAGGACAACCCCTTGGCTTCGGTGAGCAAGCGACCGATCACTCTTCTTGCCTGCTCTGTGCTTTCCAAGATGGCCTCCCCGAGCAAAGACGCGCTTGTGGCTGCTTTTCAGACGAGTGCGGCATCGTGGCGCAGATCTCGCAACCGCTGGCCGACTGCGACATCTCCGCCTACTACATCAGCACCTTCAGCTTCGACCACGCTCTGGTGAGTGGACGCCGAGGACACCGGTGAATCATTCTGACTTCATGTGACTCAAAGACCCCAACTCACTCTTTGAGTGACGGCTTCCTTCCGCTTTATCATCCGGAAGCAGAGTAATCTCATTTCTGCGGCCTTGACTCAACAGCAGGCGAGGAAGTGGGGTGGTGGTGGGGGGGTGGAGGGCTCGGCTGTCTTTGAGGTTTACAAAAACATGAAGAATTAATTGTCATTGATGTTAAAGAAAATGTTAAGTTGGGTTGGCGGTTGCGTTTTCTTTGATGTTTTGGAAAAGTGTGCGTCTAGCTCCTTGTGTACAAATTTGTCTTTGATAAAAGGAAGGTGCGTTATATTAGTTGAAAGTGTCTTTGATGTTACCAAAAACCTTTTTGAACGTTTTTTGAAAAGTCTTACTTGTCTGGGGTCAAAAACAGGCATGTTCGATTTGTTAGACTTCTTGATGTTTATTAAAAAATGTATGTTGACAGCTAAATGGTCTTTGATGTTCACAGAAACTTGTAGGTTCACTTAATTGGGGCTAAATTTTATTGGATCGTAATGAAAACAAACCTTTTTTTTTAACTCTTTGACTGCCAAAAACGTTTAATAACGATCAGTAAAATCACGACGTATATTGCCATAAACGTTAAAGGGACACTTTACTTATTGATCCATTTTTAGTAGCAAAAAGTTGCTACTTTTTCAATAATTAATTTGGTGACGTGATTATTTTTTTATGTACATTTAATAACTTTTAAACCATTGTTAAAATGAATCGAACGCCGGCATGTTTGTTACACGTGACTAAATAACCCGGATGTTTACGTCACTAGTGTGTAAACGCTACACTATGGAAGCACTATGCAACGCAGCCATGCATCTAGCGTCAAACCCGGAAGGATTAAACCTTATCGCTTCGAGCCAACACGACAAAATAACACTACCGAAGGAAAGTCTGCCTTGGATGTGAAAGTTGTGGCGCCAGATGGTCTTTTCGGGCACAAAATAAACTTTGACGAACGAGTGAATCAGGCGGGGGGTGAGTGGTGCTCGTGCGGGAGCTGCAGGAATGGACAATCCGCTAATGAATGTGTGCTGTCTGGAAATGAAAGAACTCGAGGATCGGTTCCTTGCGGACAATCTCAACTGCATCCTGGAACATCAGACATTCAACATGGCAATACTAAATAGACATTCTCAGGATAGCTTTGGTTGCGATGAAAGATGTGAAGAAGAAAAGTCTTGGAGGAGCAAATATCCAACAGGTAAAGTGACACACAGTACGAGCAATGCAAAACGTGTGGAACTGACGAAATATTTCAGGAAAAAGAAAAAATAGTAAAATTAAATGTATCGTCGTTACAGCACCCAACCTCCCCTAGCTGTTTTTTTTTCTTTTTTGCGTAGCGTCCCACTGCGGTCAGGCCAGCCGCCACTCGAAAAGACGAAGTCAAGCCAGCCGCCCCAACGATTGTTAATACTGTGCATTACGGTAACGTGCCGACGTGCCCCTGCGTTGGCCACCTTCAAATGAATTATGAAATAAAACAGTCCGTGCAGTATAATAACCAATGCCCCCCCACCCCCGAAACATGCCTACCTTTCGCTTTAAATTTGCTTCGCTTCTCCGAGATCTTTCAGTGGCCGTAGTAAGACCTCGATTTGTGCCGGCTGTTGTGAGAGTGAAAGCTCCGTGTTGCTAGCAGTTGCGGCTCCTCCATCGGCTTGATTATTTCCCACGTCTGGTTCTTTAAAGATACTCGGTACTGCGTTGGGCTTTAGTATTAGGCGTGTGGCGTACCCCATCTCAAATTGTAACATATATTCGAAGTCCTCATGCCTGAAATGTTCGCTGCGCGCACGCCTGCTTGTCCTTCGGGAGGTTGACAGCACTTAGAAAACAAACCATTGTCTACTCAAGTAGCTTTTTTTTTTTTTTTTTTTTTTTTTTTTTTTTTTTTTTTTTTGGGGGGGGGGGTCTCTCGCGGGTTTTTCCTTGCCGACGCCTTGCAAAATTTTGCAATACAGTAAGGCATAACTGACGTTTGTGTCTTCCTCGTTGTTATGTCTGCGTGAACTACTTTTCCCCAAGCGAGTATACACACTAGTGACGTCACCACTTCGGGGCGTTGCAACACGGAAGTACTTCTATGTTGAAAAAAGTTAAATAAATCAATATAGGAGTGTATTCTTCAGCTCTTATGCATGTTTCGTAGCTATACTAACTATTTACTGCCAATCAAGCCATACATGTAAAATTAAAGGAGCCTTCCTTTAAATAACGTCATCAATTTTTTTATATATATTTTTTTTTCTCAGTGCAACGTCTAAGTGCAGCGCTGCCTGGTCAATACTTGTGGAATCTAAAACACTCTAAACTTTGGCCAGCAGATGGAAGCATTGTATCTTTTTTCGTCAATGATCAAAGCCTCTGTCATATCAAAAGTTTTTCTTTGATAATGTCTGCAGGAAAAGAGTTAAAACCATATTAGGTCTGGTCTTTAATGTTAAAACAACTGATTTCTTTACAAAGTGATGTCTCTTTTAAAAGGACGTTTGCTTTACAAAGACATTTAATTGTCTTTGATGCTTATAAAACACATACATGAGGCTCATTTACTTTCAATTATCTTTGGTTTTTCATCTAAATAGTCTTTGATGCTAACAAAACCTTGCGTGTTTGGTTCATTGAAGACTACCTTGTCTTTGATGAAACAGGTCGGCGTCATTCAAGACTTAAGTCTTTGACGATGACCAAAAACTTATTATGAATCTTGATTTTGGTAAAAACAAGTGACGGTAGTTCACTCAAGACAAAGTATTTGATGTAAACACTAACATACAATGTTCAGGAGGACTAGCATTTGTCTTTGATGTTTACATTACATTTACATTAGGACTTTGATATATAAAGACATTTGAGGACAAAATGTTAACCTCATTAATATTAAACTGTCGATGACTTTTACAAAGAGAGGTTGGTTTTTGTCAATTGAATGAAGCGTAACGTGTCTTTGATGTTTACAGAAACGCACGTTAGGCTGATTTACTTCAAATTGTATTGTTATTGTTCTTTCAAAAACCAAAAAGTATTTCTGGTTCACTGAGGACAAAATTTGATGATGAAATTTGATGTCTCCCAAGAAAAACGACTTGTATTTTTTTTTCCTATTGCGTGTTGTTGATGCAAATCCCCCCCCCCCCCCCCCCCCCCTTTGTTTTTTCCATTCTGACCCACTTGCGGCTCGATGACAGGAAGCAGCACACTGACATGTATTTTCAACGCCTAGTCGACTAAACTTAGCAGGTTACACAATGACCCCATCAACTGGCGAACGCCCCCACTGCAGACACTGTTGTTGTTTTCTATCTGTTGCAATGACCGAGGCTAAAAGAAAGTTGAGGTTGTCCCTCACCCAGCGCGCTTAAAAAAAATAAAAAATAAAAGTCGGGGAAGTGCAAGAAATAGACCAAGCGTGCGTGAGTCACGTCGTCTCAAATTCAAATACAACCGGGAGGGGGACGACTCAGCGGATTAGTCAAGAGTATTTTTTGTTTTTCATTCCACAGAAATTAAAGAGTAAAGTGGTGTTTCCATTTCCACTCGCACTCGTCACATGCAGGCAACCCTTCAAAAAATTGAGATTTCAGCGGCAACGATGCAGTTCTTCTTTTGTCCTTTGTACATTGGTTGGGTTTCCAATTAGGCTGTGAAGCACAGATTTACTGACATGAATCTGCACAAAAACCTTAATCAGTTTTTGACATTCAATATTATTATTGTTTTTATAACAACATATCACAACATAACACAAAGACAATTACATTCAGACCTTTCAGTTTTTTTAAACATTTTATTTAACCAATTACAACATAAAGAAAATATCATTAAAAAAAACAACCCCCCCCCCCCCCAAAAAAAAAAATGGCCGATTGTGGCTGATCGGTTGTAAAGTTAAACGAAAAGCAGCAAATGTTATGTCTTTAATTCATAACTTTATAGTTGTAAGGGACAAAAAAAAGTTAGTTTATTAATTGTACAGTATTTAATTTGCCCATGTAGCAATTAATAATTTTATTCTATTTCTGCTGGATAATTTTGTATTTACCGGATGCTTTTTTTTGCTGATTTTGATTATTTAATTATGTAATTCTTTAATTTAATTTAAATTTAATTAAAATTTAATTTGCCAATGTAGCAATTATTGGAGTTTTATTGTTTTTTTGCTGGACAAGTTTGTATTTATGTTTTTGTTTTGTTTTGTTTTTTGTTTTTTTGTTTTTAGAAAATCTTTTCCCACATAAGAACAACATGGCGAAAAAATTGGGCTTAGTTCATGTGTTTATTTGTTATAGTGGACGCCAGGATAACATGGCTGGAGCGTGTTGTAAACTTACCAAGCTTCTATGCACCATTTTTAACACGAGCATCATGCAAATCAACTTGAGATTGTGATTGGTTAGCGAGGATCCAATCATGAACCAAGTGTTGACATCATCCAAATTTTGGGCGTTTTTTATTGGATTAAACACGCAAATACAATTGCAATCATCTCTGGGTCCGAAGGGGTGAAGGTTTTAAAATTAGGGTTTCAAACCTGGATTAGGGTACCAAATGAGGGTGTCGGTATGGCGATCCAGTTTCAAACTCGCGTGGTAAGGCAGTTAATGTTTGTGAAGACAGGCTTAGGGTTTCAAAGTAAGGTTTGAGCACAGAGTTAAGGTTGGTCTTTCAAATTAGGGTTTTAAATGAGGGATAGGGTTCGAAGACAGGGGAAGCTTCTTCCATAGCCTCTAAATTCTCATTTGTTTCGATTTAAAAAATAAAAATAAAAATAAAAAAAAATCCTTGTTTGTGTTTTTTTTTAGGTCCCGGAGGAAGACATCTCTCGCGTGAGCGACTTGCTGCACAAGCAGCGGACAGACCCGACCACCAGCTGAACCTTGGCCTCCCAAAACGCCTTGGGATGGCCACCAACCACTTGTGCTACAACAACTGACGTTTTGTTTTCTTCGTTTATTATTTTTTTTCTTAAACGCGGTCCTCTCGAAAATGCCGCTAACGTCCTAAAGGTGTGAGGCTAAGCGTTTGATTGTTTTTGTTGTTGTTGTTGTTTTTTTGTTTTATTTTAATGGGTCAGCATTTCGTATAAGGACGCGAAAACAAACAAAAACGACAACAGGTCAAATAACGTGCACTAACCTTTCAAGTCGGATACTTTTGGGCTACATGTTGTACTAACTCGACTGTTGCTCAATAGAATGCTCATGAAAATAAAATATGTCGACACCTTAAAATAATCGCCTATGGTATTTTTTTCAGATTTTTCAGGAAACACAAAAAAAATTAACCATTTGCATCATGAGGAGATGATTTCAGCAAAAATAATAATTTTTGCAAAAAAATGGCTTAGGTAATTATTTCACAGTTCTGGAATAAATATATCTAAAGAAATATTTGGAAGAAAATACAATAATTAGGAACTAAAAGAAGAAGAATGCACATATTACAAAAATATGTGAAATTAAAAAATAAAATTAGACAAAAAATATAAATTCATAATAAAAAACGTTACAAAACATTATCAGAAAGGAAATAAAAGGAAAAAAAATGCACATATGACAAAAATGAGAAAATTAAAAACTAAAATTAGACAAAACAAAAATATAAAAAATGTACTATTGCAATTGACGTTGAATGATGAGTCAACTCTCACAAAATTCATAAAACGTTACAAAAAATGTATCAGACAAAAAATACAAAAATATTAGACAATAGAAAAAGCAAACAAAAAAGCAAACAAGAAATCCATTAAAAATACAAAAATATTGGGGGGAAAATACAAAAATGTTGACAATAACAATTGAAAAATAATCCAATCGAAATAACAAAATATAAAAAAATAATTTCAAATATCAGACAAAAATACACAAATATTATGACAAAAATGATTTTTTTCTGGGCAAAATGATGCACAAACTAGAGGGAAGCATTAAAAATGTAAATGGGTATACTTTATAGTAAAGAAACATTTTATAAAATAAAAACATGAAAATAGAACTATTGGAAGGCCACAAACGTATTATCTCCTTCATTGCTAATTTTAATTTCCCACATGCAACATTGCCAAAGTAATATAATATAATATATTATAATATAATATATTATAATATAATATAATATAGGGTAGGGCGGCACGAGTGGTTAGCACGTCCGCCTCCCAGTTCTGAGGACTCGGGTTCGAGTCCAGGCTCGAACCTTCCTGGGTGGAGTTTGCATGTTCTCCCCGTGCCCGCGTGGGTCTTCTCCGGGTACTCCGGTCTCCTCCCACATTCCAAAGACATGCATGGCAAGTTAATTGGGTGCTCCGATTTGTCCCTCGGTGTGCTTGTGAGTGTGGATGGTTGTTTGTCTCTTTGTGCCCTGCAATTGGTTGGCAACCGGTCCAGGGTGTTCCCCGTCTACTGCCCAGAGCTGAGATAGGCGCCAGCACAACCGCTACCCTTGTGAGGAATAAGCGGATCAGAAAATGGACGTACAATACAATATAATATAAATTAAAAATGCAGAAAAAGGCCAACCATTCTGCTAGATTTTTTTGTACTTTGTTGCCGTTCCCCTGGTGTGGCGACATCACGAGAAAAGCCAAAGAAAAAGCCCCAATTCAGGGATGGGAGGGAGGTGAGGGACCTGGAGAATATGAAGCATTGCTGCATATTTTTAGATTTGCGAGTACATTTTTGAGATGTGCGAGGGAGTGCGGGCCGACACTGCTGATGTGTCACATGTTGCAAAAGTGAGTGTGTCAGTTATATGGGAGTAATCATGATGATGATGATGATGATGATGATGATGATGGTGAGCGTATGACGAAGCTTCTTCGTATTTAAGACACGAGACGCGAGTTGAGGAGCAAGATGACGAATGGACACGATGGCTTCCACGCTCAAAACCACGCTGCACTCCGGTAACAATTTCTTCAAATATTTCTTCTTCTACTTTGACGTATTTTCCAATTGAAAGTGGTTACTAATGTTCACCGGATGGTTCATTCAAAAAAGATAAACACGACCAAACTCATTCCAAGTCTCTACTCACTTATTGGATTACTCGAAATTTCCACTATTTCCAAATTTCCGCAAACATACAAATATTTTTTTTGAAGGTTTTTTCGGGGGGAGTCGGACTGAAATACTACCGCTAATCATGTTTTATTGGACATACATTTATGCCTGCACTGGCAACTCATTGCATGACTTCAAAACTAAGATTTCTAATAAGTGACTTTTTTTTCTGAATGCTTGTTTAGGTAGAATTTTTCTATCCCTTTTAATAAACTTTTAATGGCCTTTAAAAAGATATATATATATATATATATATATATATATATATATATATATATATATATATATATATATATATATATATATATATATATATATATATATATATATATATATATATTTATTTAAATCCAACTGTTAATCACAAAACGTACTTTAAGTTCCATGCTGGCTGCCTGTTGCATGATTTGAATGCTCAAAATTGTACTTTGAAACTGAAAATTTTGCAGCACAGATAAAACTTGTCTACTTGAAGGAACTTTATAGGCATAATTTTTGTTACTTTTGGTGTTTATTTAATTACTTAGGCTACGCGATTACTTCAAATAATTTTACACATGAAAACTGAGTCTTTTACTGGCTACTCTGAATTACTTTGACCTCCAAAATTTTAAAACCCTCAAAAATACTTTTCTACTTTAATGTACTTTTTTTTCCCTACAAGCACTTTATTTGACATAATTCTTTTTTTAAGATATATTAATTTTACGAACATTTTAAAACACCCATTTATTGTGAAATCGTTGAATCATCCAAACAAAAATGTGAACTAGAAAATATTATTTTTTTCCCTACTTTTTTTTTTTTTTACTTCCAAATGCTTTTCATCCTTTTTAGGATGTTACTGTTTTCAAAATAGACATTTTGCAATTTTGATGGATTTATACAGTGTATTTTAATAGAAATTTTACACAAGCATTTTACTGGACACCAAGGTTATTTTAGTAAACTAAAACTAACGGAAAAACTAAAACTAAAATTTAAAAAAAAATATTTCGTTGAGAAAATAAAAATAAAAACAAAAATGCTTTTTAAAAACGAAAACTAAGTGAAACTACATTTTATGTTTACAAAACTAACTAAAACTAACTATCATGATAGCAAAATGTCCTTTGTTTTAGTCTTTGATAATTAATTTCATATATGAGCCTTTCAGGATGATTTTAAATCATGTTTAAGTAGATTTATTTTTTATATTAACCGGAATAAGGACGTTTGAACGTGTGTGACAAAGAAGTGACGTCATCTAGCAGCAGCCAATAGAAAAGCACCAAAAGATGACGTCGTATCCGTGCTGTTTTTTTTTTTAAATATTGCACACAAGTAATATAATTTTTTTTTACTAAATCTAATACTGAAACTAACTAAAACTAAACTAAAATTAAGCATTTATTAAAAAACTAAAACTAATAAAAACTAACAGAACCACCATGAAAACTAATTCAAACTAACTCAATTTAAAAACCAAAACTCAAAACGAAATAAAAACGAACTAAAATGAAAAATTCCAAAACTATAATAACCCTGCTGGGCACTCACTTTTTTTTTTTTTTTTAAACCATATTTGGGACATAAAAAGACAAAACCAAAAAGCCTTCCCTATTCTTGTGTACGTGAGCAATTTGTATTGGATGGTGTAAGGCTCAAGACTTTAAAGTAACGTGTGTTTGAAATTAGTGTTAATTTCGTCAACGAAAACTAAACAAAAATCATTTCATCAACACACATTTTTTCACTGGACTAAAACTAGACTAGATGAGACTAAAATCCTCATTAATAAACAATAACTGGGACGACATCAGTATGCATTTTTGTCGACTAATGAAGATGAGACATAAATGTACATCATTTAATAAAAACTGGACATTTTAGTCCATGAACAAAAACGAGACGAAAATGATATGATTTTGTAAAATCTTGCCTGTGCTAATCTGTCACTGTTTTTATGTTTTATGTAATTTGATGTGAAATAGTTTTAGATCCGAAAAGGTTCAATATCATCTGCTGACAATATATATATATATATATATATATATATATATATATATATATATATATATATATATATATATATATATATATATATATATACACAGGGGTTAAATGGTTGTCCTGACTAAAACGTTGACAGTTTTAGTTGACTAAAACTAGACGAATAAAATTATGTTTTCTTGAACTAAAATAAAGACTAAAAAGCTCGATTTATATTCGGCTAAAAATGGACTAAATAAAAACGGGATGAGGTTGACTAACGATGATTAAAAACTAACAAGTGTGATTGAAACTGGACTAAAACTAGACTAAAACATTAACAGTTTTTGTTGACTAAAACTAGATGACTAAAATGTTTTTCTTGTACTAAAATAAAGACTAAAATGCTTGATTTTATAGTCGACTAAAAATGGACTGAATAAAAACGGGATGAGGTTGACTATGATAAAAACTAACAGGCGTGATTGAAAGTGGACTAAATTTAAAAATGGTGGATAAAATTAACACTAGTGTGAATTTGCTTTTTTTTTTTTTGCTCAGCGCTGCTGGTGACGCTGGTGGCTGTTCAATGTCGCCCGGCGCTCCTCGCCGCCATCACTTGCCTGGACGCCTTCTCCACCTTCTCCGCCCTCAAGTCAATTACGAGCATGCTCGGCACTGCGACGGAGCACCTGCTCGACGATTACGTAAGTGTTTTGAGAATCTAAGACAAAAAAAAAAATGGAGTGTGACCATTTTTGGTGTTGTTAAATGTTTCCGAGTTGATTTCAAGCCTCAAAGTGTATTTCTAAGTAACGCTGTCTGTTTTAAATGGACGTCAGTGGCAGTATTTGACAGAGTTGATAACTCTGCAGAGCGAATCAAAGTAAGCTCCGCCCACTTGATTCAAACTTCTCTGCCACTAAGACTTCTCGTGTCATATTTTCTTGTTAAACAATGAAACGTGTTACGTTCCAGTGTTTTTCTCGGATGCAAAATTCGGAGGTGGCCACCTCCGCCTAATTTGCTCGCCACCTCCGGCCGGAGAAGAAGAAGATTATAGAGAAAGATCTATAAGATCCCAATATATTATTTTTCCTTAAAATTGGAGAAATTATTGGCAATTTTGTATTCAGATCATTTCTAATTTCTAGTCCCAGATTGTAAAATGTTAATTTCGTCAGCAAAAACTAAATAAAAAATAATTTCGTCAAGACACATTTTTCACTGGACTAAAATCACACCAGACTAGCCTAAAATCCTCATTAATAAACACTTAACGGGGACTAAATCAGTCTGCTTTTTCATCGACTGATGTACTTCACTTAATAAAAACTGGACTAAACTCTATGGACATTTTAGTTTATGAACAAAGACGAAACAAAAAATCATCACAAAAATTTTGTCAAATCCTGAAAACAACGGCTATTACATTCCAGCAATAATGTTTATCCGACAGCTAATTAATGCTAACTGATGCTAGCTAATGCTGGCTAATTTACTAGATCATAGCTTAGAGCCATAGTAGCTACTTGTTGATATACAGTAATTGTTTGGTAGTTGTTGTTGTTTTTTTTTGTAGTTTTTTTGTTTTGTTTTGTTTTTTTATCAAAAAGATGAGAGAAAATTGTGTGAGAAATAGTTTTCGATACAAAATGTTCAACATAATCTGCTGACAATATATATATATATATATATATATGTATATATATATATATATATATATATATATATATATATATATATATATATATATATATATATATATATATATATATATATATACACACACACACACAGTGGTAAAATGATTGTTCTGACTAAAACTAGACTAAAATGTTGACAGTTTTTGTTGAGTAAAACTAGATGAATTAAATTGTTTTCTTTGACTAAATAAAGTAGAGGTGGGAATCTTTCACTGTTCACAATTTGATTCTGATTTTAGTTCTGTGATTCAATTCAAAATGATTTGATTGACAATGATTTTTGGATCATTTGATAGATGAGCAAATAATCGTCACAATCTCCTCCAGCTTGACTCGCTAATGCTAATTAGCGCGCTACTCACGGCTACTTTTATCACTCAAAAGAACGGCTATTCATACAAAAACGCTTCAGGAATGTATACAGAGAACCATCTTAACATTACTCACCGGCAGATTTAAAAAAAAAAATCAATTTTTATTGGCATAACTTGATCATGAGTTTTTCTTTCTACTCTCTAATGTGGCTACAATTTAACAGTGTATCAGAACGCGCGGAACCACACTGCCCCAAGTGGCCAAATTGAGTACAACATGAACAGTGTTACCAGTAAACAAACAAGGGTAAGACAGTATAAAATAATTGAAATAAAAATGGATTTTTAGGACATTTAAAATCGATTCTGAATTGTACTAAATGAGAATCTCGATTCTTATGAGAATCGTTATTTATTTATTTATTTATTTAAGACATTTATTTTTTTTGCCACACCCCTAAAATAAAGACTAAAGTGCTCACCTTAAAGTTGACTAAACAGTGACTAAATAAAAACAGGATGTTGCGCGCACTCATCACTCCTTCCCCCCACCAGATGAGCTTTCACGGCTTGAGCGGCCTGCCTTCCAACGTCCCCAACTACACCGCGAGGGGCTCTAACTTCTCCGAGCAGCTTCAGGACATCTACGCCCACAACAAGTTGTTCCACCTGAATATCACCACGGTGGAAGGCTACCAGATCGAGGATTGGGGCAACCCGGCCAACGTCGCCGAGCCCCTGACCCAGGTCAAGGGCAGTCTTCTCAACCAAGGAAACATCTTGAAACACTTGGCCCAGCAACTCTACCCGGAGGTGGCGCTAACAACGGTCGAGCCGCCGCACCAGGTCCTGAATCACAGTTGGGACAAAAAGTCCTACGGCTGGAAAGTCATCGTAGGCTTGAAAAACTGGCTGGAGGACGTCAGCCAGGTCCTGGATGCGGCTCGGGGGCCGTGCGGCAACAACCCCGCCGAGGCCGCCGTCGAGTAAACCAGAGCGCCACGGGTGCTTGAAGAACTGTTGGGGGCAATTTTCTGGACTCCAAAATCCAACAACTGATAAGTTTTCCACTACTGATTACTAGGGATGTAACGATAACGGCAATATCGTGATATCGTGATCTGAAAACTGCCACAATATATCGCCGTCATCATGTCACCGCCGTTTAAAAAGTCAGGTTGTTTCCGTTTACCCTCTGGGGGCTAGTTGTTTTTAGTGCAGTTTACTTTTCACGAAGCATGTTTTGGCCCTTCTATGTTTAAAATCTCCGCTAATGGTCAGATGAAGGGGCACGTAATATGCTTATGAACCAAGTCAATATATGGAAGAACTCGATGTGGGCTTGCATTAGCACAATATCGATTTTTTTAAATTGTATTTTTATTATTATTATTTTTTTTTTATTGCTTCACAAAAGCACAATATTGATTTTTTATTTTACATTTTTTTTATTTGTTTTTATTGATTCACAAAAGCACACTATTGATTTTTTTTTAATATTTATTTTTATTATTTTTATGTATTTTTTATTGCTTTTATTCATTATTGTTTTTATTGCTTCACAAAAGCACAATATTGATTTATTTATTTTTTTTATTTTTTTTATTAGTTTTTTATTGATTCACAAAAGCACAATATTGATTGTTTTTTTTAAACATATTTTTATTATTTTTATTTATTTTTTATTGATTCACAAAAGCACAATATTTATTTTTATTTATTTTTATTATAATTTATATTTGTTTTTTATTGATTCACAACAGCACGAATATTGATTTTTTAATTTTTTTATTTTTTAAATGATTCACAAAAGCATAATATTGATTTTTGATTTATTTTTATTATTTGTTTTTTATTGAGTCACAAAAGCACAATTTTGATTAATTTATTTTTATTTTTTTATTGAGTCACAAAAGCACAATATTGATTTATTAATTTATTTTTTTAGTATGAGCTCTTTTTTTAAAAAAAACAAACAATATTGTGACCGTTTTTGTATCGCCAACCTCCCCATAATATCGTGAAAATGATCGTATCATGACCTTCATATCGTGACAATATCATGAATCGTGAATGTTTGAATATCGTTACATCCCTACTGATTCCTCCTCTTATGCTTTTCTGAAAACTTCCCAAGAGAAGAGTTCTGCCTGATTGTGGGAGGAAAAACTAGAACTGGCGACTTGCGGAGTGCGCGAAGGGTTCTGCTGAGTTCTGTGGGGAGAAAAAACTCTCTTTTGGACTTGGACCAGAGTCCAGTTCCAGAAGGCAGTCATTTGATTGAGGGTGCAGAGACCTCCATGTAGAATTAAAACACGAAAGGTAGCAAGTTCAAAACCAGTCCTTTTCACAGGGAATCATTCATTGCACAGAAAATCTGAGAAGAGTTCTGCTCAGGTTAAGGAGGAAAAAGTTGGGGCGATTTTATTCTGATTCTTTTCGAACTAATTTCCCCCTCCAAAAAGTCTTCCTTGGTCCACGGGCCAACTCCTCAATGGACCCAGAATGCAGACCCAGAAGCTTATAGTCAGGTCCAAACCAATCCAAAATACCTTTTGCACTTTCCTCTGATGAGGTAATTGTTGTTCTGTAGTCATTGTTCATTATTATGTTTATTTATTTTGATATTTCTACTTATATTATTGCTGTATTTATTGTTATAAATTAAAGTGATGGGTTTATAAATACTGTGCAATTGAGTATTGTGTTGTTGCATGTTGCAGTACTGTATTGTTGGCCACACATGAACATTTTTTAAAAATACCTTTATTTAACCAGATTAAATACATTTTGCAAATGTATGACATCTTAAAATAATGTGCATGCATGTTATAGGACAAATAAATCCTAAACACAGACACTGTAATAACACACTATCCTAACAAAAAATGGGACACGATATGCATCTTAAATAGGGCAAGTTCATAAGTTATCCAATATAACTCATTTCTATTATTATAATTAGACGTTTTATTTTTTTTAAGGTACAGAAAATGGCAAGTACTGTACGTCAGTAAGCATTTAGCCCAGGTGACAAATCTCGTGTCTGTCCCTTTAAATCTGCCCCTGCGTTTGGAGCATGTCTGATTGGCCAATCAAAGCCTTGGCTTACGAAAACATCACATGGTCACACTATACAGCCAATTAGGTGCGTATGTCAGCTGGCGGGAAATTGAAGAAGGAATAGAGGTGAGAGCTTGTCGATGGTAAGGTTACATGTCTGTTCTGTTTTGTATTTTGAGTTGACCATGCCGAGAACTCAAGCTGAATGTTGCCTTGTACGAGCCTCCTTTGTGCCCAAACTGTTGAAAGAGTTGAAGGAGACAAAAAAAAGAAAAAGAAAAGCGGATTTCAACTGGTGAGTGCAACAACGCAGATCGTTGTAACATACGATTTGATGACACAATTGTTGCTTACATGCAGCAGTACTGATTCTTAATTTAATGAACTCTCTATTTTATTCCCCGCCCACCAAAATTACAGCAACAACAAAATTAAGTACTTCCTTCTGATTGGGGCACGTTTGGATTAATTTCCTTGTGGGCATTTGTCAAAGTACAATCCTTGAAAGTGTCACGGATTCGTTTTCCTCCCTATAACTGTCCAGGGGGCGCTACTAAGTGACTGTCATTAATCAAGCTGGCAAAAAATGTCTGCCAGCCTAATTGGGACATTAATCGTACGATTAATGGCCCCACGCCGTCAGTCCGTCCCTTGAAGGCACCACGCGGACGGGTCACCACTTGACTCCAATCATGATTGAATATGTGGACAGATGGTCCAACAAACACGGTTTGGGACATCTCCAATGACTAATTGCTTTGCTTCTTACTTACGACTCATTTTAATTACCCACATGCAACAATTTAGCAAAATGAAATTTGGTAGGCATGTTTCGTCTATCAAGTATGAGTTTACTTGATAGACAACGTTCCACCAAGCACACCTGGAAGCAACACAGTAAGTCTGCCATTTAGCTTGGAAACCATTTCACCATCCTGCGGTCCGACGTAGGCCCGTGTAAAAAAAACAATTAATGGCTTCTCTCTCTAAGACAGCTGACCTTGTCCCTCTCTCGTAGATATAAACACTAGATGTTTCAACGCAGTCTACAACGGAACCACTGGTCGGCCATCTTAGGACAGGTGACTGCTGTGGTTCGCTGTCAGGTAAATTGGATGATTTACTGACTTCAATACTAGTGATAGACCGATGTTTTTTTTCAAGACCGATACCAATTATTAATAGTCAAGGAGGCCAATAACCGATATTTCAAGCCGATATTCATTTGCAGTACAATAGAAAAAAAAACAAAAACATTTTTTTAAACTATATTGACAAATTTGTTTAAAGAATTATAACAAAAAAAATAGCAGAGCTTCCAGTCATTAGCATGTGTTAAGCTAAATTAAAAATAATAAAAATTAAAAAGCAAGTAAATAGATCCCTAAAGATTTCTACTGTAGTTTTCTAAAATTTCAACATAGTTCTTGATTTATTTATTTATTTTTTTTACATAAAAAGTGGAGGGAGTTCCCATTTTTTATAAAGTGGAAATTTAAATAGATCCATAAATGAAAAGTTTCCTGAGTGACAAATGCAAGCGAATGTAGCTCATTTGGGGTTTTTGTTAGGGTTCGTAAAAGGTTTCAAAAGATTTTTGCAGTGAAAATTTGTCGAAATATTGTTCCAAATGACAAATAAAAACTCTTACAATTCATGTTGAAAATCTCATATTCGCTACGTTCGCAAGTATTCATTGCTTGGTGAGATACCAGCTTTATCGGTCTTCAGATTAAAAAAATGGCCGATATTTGTCAAAATACCAAATATCGGCACCGATAATTGATCTATCCCTATTAAATACTCGTAACTCGCTGAATTCTTCACAGATTTAAACACGGATTGGTTTATTACAAACCTTATTAACGTGTATAATTCAGGCTGAATTTTTTAAATCACAAAATTATTATTATTTTGAAACTCGCTGCATAGGTGTTTGTGTCATGTCTAGAGGTGTGCAAAATTTCCGATTCTTAGATTATTCACGATTCGGCCGTGGAACAATCGAGAACGATTCACAAAAGTCCAAATTCCGATTATATAAATATGCCAAGGGAACCGAAACTAAAAGTGGACCGGAGCGGAAAGTACGCGGAACTGAAACGCAGTAGCGCGCGCGGTCTTCGGGACGCTTAATGGGACGGACCGAGAGTACACATCCACAACTCACGCCTCGACATTCAAAACAACAACAAGCATGGCTGAGCTGACCAACCCACCTCTTCGTCAGATCAGACCTGCTCCGAAAAGGCAAACAACTTCAGGCGGAAGTATCAGCTAGCTGGCTGCAGTGCGTCGGTTAGCGTTCTACAGGGCGCCGCGCAGTGATACGAACGAACGAACAGAAAAGTAGTGGCTGGCGGTAATGGCGTCTGACTTTATTCAGAAAAGAGTATTGTGGTGGAAATGTATCACGCTTTTGAAAACAAATAGTTTTTAGAAGAAAAAGGCTTTATTTCCGAGACCCCAGCCAGCTTGCTGGACTATTTTCCTCTCGTCCAACGTCGAACATGAACGCGTGTCACCGAACGCTGTCAGAAAGAAGTCAGTGCTGATCGCACACACGGGAGGTGAGGATCAAATTGAGATTCATGTTAAAAAAGCCGAACGATCCCTTTAATGTTTACACGTTCATGTTTACACAAGTTAAAAAGCAGAAAAGCACTTGAGGTTTTTTTTTTTTACCTCTGAGAAACTTTAATGTTTACATGTTCATCTTTACACAACTTAAAAAGCAGGAAAGCACTTTTTTTTTTTTTAGGCATTTGTATTGAAGTATTTAGTAGTTCACATTGTCTTTCATTTATATCTCAGTGCACTTTTGAGTGGATAAAAATAATATATTTTTGCTCAATGCTATGTTTTATTCTGTTGAAGACTGAATATACTTAAAAGCTGTTGTTACAGAATGAGGACTTGAGTATTTTATTTACTGTTTTGAACTGTTAACTTGATACTGAAATAGTAGTTTATTTAGGCCTGAGAGGACTTTTGTACTATTTTTGTAACTAATGTACGAAACATTAAAAGCACCAAAATACATTGTTTTTTTTCTGCTGCCTGGGGGGAAATCAATAATCGTTTTATAATCGAATCGTAGCCTCTGAATCGTAATCGCAATCGAATCGTGAGGTGCCCCAAGATTCCCACCTCTAGTCATGTCTAGCAAAAAAGAAAGAAAATCGATCGAGAATTTTGGGAGAGTTGAACAATTATCTACAGCTGTTTGAAAGTCTGCGCTCCTTTTGAATGTAATGTTATGAGTGATCGAGCAGCCCTGTCCCAAGATGGCTGCCCTATGGTTACGTTTCTTCCCATTTTGGATGAAGCCATGCTCCAAAAGACACAGGAAGGAAAAAGACTGCCATTTTGTGTCCAATTTCAAGCTACCTCCAGGGGTCATTCAAAGTTGAATTCCTTGGGATTTTGTCTAGTTGGTATCAAATTTCAACCATCTTTCCGAGACAGACGGACATTTGAGCACATTTGTTCCGTTTGACTGGGGATACAGTCTAGCAATTTTTATTTTTTCTGGGCTAGCTAACAGACAGGAAAAAAAAAAGATTGACCTCAACCAGGGTTTTTCCTGCGTACAAAATTCAGAGACGGCCACCTCCAGCCTGAGCTACTGACATCGCTCAACACAGCACTCCAGCTCATAAACACACAGTATATACAAAAACATAAGTGTTTTACAACGCTGAACTATATTTACAATTTAATATGTACCAGAGGATGAATGAATGATTGTAGTTAAAAATGGCAAATATTAATAGCAACTTTGTATTCATACAATTTCTAATTTCTAGTCGCTGATCATAAAAAGGCTGCAGGAGGGCGCCCCATAATGGTATCGGTCACCAGCGCAAGTACAGATACCTTAAAACAAGACTGGCATTGGCATCCCTACCTGGTATCGGTAGTCACCCATCATAGTCAGGGTGATACCACCTCTGCCTCAATTTGAGCCAGGAAAAACTCACTCTTCAATGTCTAAGTAAGGCTTTGAAAGTGTTTCAAAGTTTTCACAGCCACTTTTATTTCATGAACATACGTCAAGATACTGGATGCTAACACAACGTGTAGGATGGCACTCGGAGCGCAGACCTCCATCATGTAGGACTGCGAAACAAAAGTAGAAGAATAGTGCAGCATCTTCTTCTCGGAGGGTGAAGTTCCTATGATGTCACCGACGTACATTTTGTTGGGGGGGGCGGGGCTTAGTGTTAAAGTGACAATGAACGAGTTGTTCCTCGGCAAATGTTTGGATCACGATTCAATAACTATACGAGAATAAAGTTGCTATGTATGAGAATAACTTGCATTTTGTGTGTATATGTGTCAGCCCAAATTTAACAAAGACAAATTTCATTTTAATAAGTGAACTATGTTTTTTTGAACAAAAACAAAAATCTTAATTTTCTTGGAGAGCAAAAAATTAGTGTAAAATTACGACTTTCTTTAACCAACCCCTGACTGTCTAAACTCATGTAATTAAACATCTACAATAAAGAGTATGATATCAATATCCCTTCTCCCAAGAAAATAAGCAGTAAAAGAAAACACCGACTTGTCTGTTTTTTGTTTTGTTTTCCCCCCCCAGTTGGTTTAGGACCGTTGTGTATGGCTGAATCTGAAAATGACATCAGTTTATCTTGTTTAGGTTAGTTTTTTTTTAATTTTTATCTGATTTCTTACTAAATCAATCACATTTATTAGGAAAATATGGGGAGTGATATTTACTTGAAAAAAAAAAAAACTAAAGTTTTATTGACAATTACAAGTAAATTTGACAAGGCGAGCCTATCAATTACTGAGTGAAAAACTTTTTTTTTTTTTTTTTTTCTCAAGTAAATATCACTCCATTTTTTTTCAGTGTATGGGTTGATTTTTGGTGTTATTTCTTATCTGTGAGTTTTGCTCAACCTGGTCTGTTTTTTTTTTTTTGCAATCTGATATTTGGATTTGTCACATTAAAATTGGCAATAAATTATTCATTGTTGGCCAGTATTATTCTAAAAAAAACAAATCTGCCTTTTCTCAAACCAACCCTACTTCCCCCCCCCCCCTTAAACCCTTTTGTTAAAAAAAACAAAAAAATAATTTATCATAATATTTTTAAATAAAAAATCTGTCCCACTATATAACTTTTTAACAAAAACATGACTATCCTTAGGATGTGATTGTTGTCCTTCCTTCATTGTTGCCCGGAATACTCAATGGCCACACCACAAACAACAACAATAACAACAAACCAACATCGATCAATACGCAACCGTGGGGTTTATAATCGGTCTCGTCCTGAACAAAACGAGAGCTGCCTGTGAGCCGATGACCGCGACGTCACGCACGACTGGATGGAAGTGGCGCGGATGCGCTTCCGAAGTGCAAACGGCAAAAAGTCTTTCTTGCGGTTCAGACGGGAAGCAGTTCCGGAGGACTTTCGCCGTAGCAGTACTTGGCTTGAGGGTTCCGGTACGTGTTCTCGTGCTGGACGCTCTGCGGAAACGACAAATGACACTTTGCAAGTAACTGTGCAAATATGGAGGACCAAAACTGCCAAAATTCAAAATAAATAAATAAATGACTAAATAAATAAATTAATGACTAAAAGTGAAAATAAAAATGGATAGAAAAAAATATATAATTTGAAAATTATATCCAAAAAATAAATATAAATGGAAATAATAAGAGCAAAAAATATATACACAAATAAATAAATAATTTGTATTTAATTTTTGAATTGTATTTTTTTTTTTATATCCGTTTTTATTTTCACTTTTAGTCATTTATTTATTTATTTAGTCATTTATTTAGTCATTTATTTTGAATTTTGGCAGTTTTGGGCCGTGCTGCCAAGTGGAAATGCTATTGACATGATGGGGGGCGGTCCTAATCGCGTCTTGGGTTGGACTCCGCCCGTTGCAAACTGCCTGTCATTGGTCAAGCGAGCGAGCGACAAGGAAGTCTCGCCGGCGATTGAGTTGCTAGGTAACAACAAGCGAGAGCAGACAGACTCGACCAATGACAGGCAGTTTGCAACGGGCGGAGTCCAACCCAAGACACGCTTAGGACCCCCACCCCCCCAATTTGAATAACATTTCCCACTTGGCAGTACGGCCCAAAACTGCCAAAATTAAAAATGAATAAATGACTAAATAAATAAATGGCTAAATACATAAATAAATGACTAAAAGTGAAAATAAAAATGGATATAACAAAATATAATTCAAAAATTAAATGTATGTATATCTTATTCCATTTATATAGTTTTTAAATATAATTTTCAAATTATATACATTTTTTTTTTTATATTCATATACTTTTTTGTCCATTAATCATGAGTCCAGTGTAGGTGCATCTTCAAAAGGTACCGGTAAGGTAACGTGTATTTAAATATGTTAATTTATGATTCATGTATTGTACAAAGGGATGATTTTGGATAATTTTATATGGGAAAAACATGTGCATTATTTTCGGGATTTTACGGTAATATATTGGAAGACCTTGAGTTGGAAACGACAAAAATCACCACCCTTCAAATGTCATTACATTTGCATTTTTTTTTTGCAGCTAAAATAATTTCAAACATGGACACAAATGGTCAGGGTGAAGGAATGCCACAAGGCAAAAATATAAAAAGCGACTCTTGGGTGGGCGTACTTGCGAGGAGGTGCGACACTTGGCCAGGCACAGCTCAAACAGGTCCTCGACGGCGGTGAACAGGTTATGGAAGCCTTCGGCAGCGCGGTTCAAGAAGCGCTCCAAGAGAGCTTGCTAAAAACAAAAAAACAAAAAAACAAAAAAAAAACAGAAATAAACAATACAAATCACATCTGGTCATTCTCCTTCGAGTCTGACTCTTGCTCTCCAAAGTTATCAGATTTTTTTATTTATTTTTTATTTTTTTTGAAAGCGGAAAAAAAATGTGAAAATAAAATGTACTCTTTGAAAATATGTATTTTTTTCAATCACATTTTCCCCCAAGAAAATTCCAAGAAAGTTAAGACTTCCTCCCCACCCTCCAAGGAAAAAAAAAAGGTGCACTCCCCTCCCGCCAGGACAAAACAATCTATTAAAAAATATTAAATATGACTTCAAGCTTCTGACTTTTTTTTTTTTTTTTAAGATTTTGACTTATATAAAATATATAAAACATCTTAATTTAGTCACGATTACCACTTTCTCAAAAAAAAAGGATGACTTTGTTCTTCTATGATTGACTTTTTTTTCCTTCTTAAAAAAAAAAAGCACAACTTTTATTCTCATAACACTCACACACGCTAAACAAATACATTATTCTTCTAAGATTCTGCCTTTTTTCCCTCTAAAAAAAATATACTATTTTATTCTTTTAATATTACATTTTTTGGAGGGGGTGGGCTAAAAGTACCCCCCCCCCCCCTCCCATCTTTATCCAATAATCTCCAAGTATTTATTTTCTCAATGTTTTTTGTCGTCTTGTCAATTAGTTTTGTTTTTTTTTTAAACCTAATTCTCAAAAAATACACTATCAGCAAAATGTGACTTTTTTTTCCTTGAGATATAATTTTATGTAAAAACAAAAATAAATATAATTGCGATTTGAATTATATATCTTTTTTTCTCTCTCTCTCAAAAAACAAAACAATCAATTTCACTCATCTGAGTTTGACTGTTTGTCAAAATAATGACTTTACTGAATTGTTTTTTTTAAATTTTTTTTATTTTTCTAAATCTGGGAATAGTATTTTCCATTCTTGCAAAATCCAGTATTGGGGGCGTGCAACTTATCTTTCAACTATTGCTCCAAGATTATGCGGTTTTCTTGAAAAAACATTACTGTATTTTTTTCCCCCCCAGAAAAAAACAACAAATTGATGTAAAAATACAACTTTTAAAAATAATTAAAACTTCATTTTCTTAAGATTCTGACTTGGCCTCCTAGAGAATATAGTATCAGACTTTATTCTTGTAAGATTGGCCCCGCCAAGACGTGACTTTATTCTTCCCATTTTTCTTGTCAAATACAAATGTATTCATTTAAACTTAAAAAAAAAAAAAAAAATCTGTTCCAAAAAGGTGTTATGATCGACAGAATGCATCGGCGAAGATGTTGTACCTTATCTGGCCGTAGGCAACACGACACGCAGTATTCGTAAACGCTGCAGCATCCGTTGGCCAAGCAACTTTTGCAGACGTGCTGCCTGGTGCGCGGCGCGTTCATGTTGCAGCAGCCATTCACCAGCAAGTCTTTGCGCTCGCACACGGAACCTTCACAAGGGAGACAACACATTCATTCTTACGCTGATTTAAGGTCACCTCACCTTTAGTGATAAAGGCAGGGGCGGTATTTAATTGTATTTGCCATGATGACAACTAAGGGTTACATTCCATGGTTGTTGTTCACAGGGTTTGTCTGCAAGCAACATTCTTCACCAAACTTTAAAAAAAAAAAAAAAAGTCAAATGTCCAATTAAAAATACAGCCCATTTCACACAAGATTAAAAAAATAAATACATAAATAAAATAAATACAACTTTAATCTCCTAAAATTTTGCCTTCATTTTCTAAGATTCCTTTTAATTAATAATTTAAAAAAAAAATCATTATACTCAATTTCTCTGAAAATTCAAAATTCATCATAGTGACATTTTTCTGAATAAAATAAAACACGATTCTCGGAAGAGTGAGACTTCTTGCACTTAGTTTATATTATCGTGAATTTATGACTGTCCAAAAAAAATAAATAAAAATTGTTCTCCTAAATTACTTTTTCTTGAATAAGAGACAACTAGAGGTGAACCGATCACAATTTTCCGGCCGATAACCGATCTTTTAAAAAGCCTGACCTGCCGATCCCGATTTTTTTCACAACAAGCAGCGTATACCTTCAGTGTTCCAATCTTATTTTATTGGAAAACGCTGAACAATATCGGCGAAATAATACAAATGGCTTGTTTTAACTGCACATGAATTAATTCTCTTAAATAAAAATGAAAATCCTATTAGACATCTAAGCAGAAGAGGACAGTGGCTGACTTTTTCAGACCTCTGAGGAGGGAGTTGAGATTGGTGGAAAAGATCGGTTTATTTTTAAGGGATCGGCCGATCACCAATCTCCCAAAATTAAGGATCGATCGATCGGCGCACCCCTAGAAACAACTTTATTAAACTAAAGCTACAATTACAACTTTGAAAACAACACAATTCTGGTAACATTATAATTTTCATTAAATTAGAAATGTTGACTGTTCCAAAAAAAAAAACATCTTCATAGAAGGGAAATATGTTTATATAGCTTTATCCCTAATATTTTGGGTTTTCTTAAGAATGGCATCGCTTGATAAATGTGCTGATCCCCTGATTACGTGCTGTTGAGTAAGAGATAGCTGTCATGGATACGATCCACGACGAGCATGTTCTGCTTCCCTCGACTATGGTGTGCACTTTCGCATCACCATGACAGCCACTTTGAAGAGAACGAAAGGCCCATGCTCACCCAGCTCGTCGGTGAGCAGCGTCTTGCCCTGGATGGAGTTCCGGCAGTGGCCCATCTGTCGGCTGCTGTTGCCCAGGTTGAAGCGCACCTTCCAGGGGATGCGACGCTCCGTGTCCCTCACCTCCAAGAGGACGCGGTCCCGTATGGTTCGCTCCTCCTGTATGCGCGCGCACACGCACACACAAAGTGGACTCGTTTTAACACTTGTTGCTCTGGAATCGGACATCGAATGGGTGGACAGTTGTAGTGTCTGCTGTAAACTTTGAAACCCCAGCTGTTTTTCAATTTACTATTCAGAAGTACAAGGGTTGGCTTATTTTTACACTTGCATGCTGATGCTACACCTGTTTCAACGTGCTGGTGAGGAAGTAGATGAGCGACAGCCCGAAGACGATTCCCAGCACCCAACGCTTCCTCAGGAGCCGCCGGAGCACCATCATGGCTTGACTTGGTCAACAAACATCCGACCTCTTCTTCTTAAATTGTGCACGCTTTTGTGCCCAAGCTCGTTAGCTCCCGACACACACGCGCACAATAGTGAAAAATGTACAAAGAGAAAGCGTTCTGGATCATCTACAATTAACCCATTTGCCATGGAAAAGTAACTTGATCAAATGTGATTTAAAAAAGGGAAAAAAAGCAAGCAACAGTTACCGTTTACACGCTGGTCTCTTTTGTTAGCTTGATAGAATAATTTAGCATGAACAGCATTAGCAAACAGGCTAGGGGTCATCGGGGCACCGTAACCTGGTAAAATATAACAAGTTGCGAGGCGTGAAAATGACTAAATCTAACGCAGTACACACAAACAAAAAGTAATCATTTTCTCTCGTAACCTGCGGTCATGTTTAATCCACCGGTTTTAGCAAAACAAGCCGACGACATAACACGGAAGCGGCGTAAACGTGATCGAAATGCGATTGGTCAATGGGTGACAACGTAATGACGTTGACGCGGACGTTCGGTCACGTCATTGCGACTGGTGGAAACGACAAACTATCTGCAATGTAATTTCGCCAAGCCAAAAGAATGACAGATATCCGCAACGGCATTTCGCCGAGGACGAATGACGTCACTTTTGCCATTCATGTGTACAGGGTTATGTCATGACAGATATCCACTGGTGAGTTACAAATATCGGAAAGGGGAATGTACAGATCTGGAACTCCATTTGGAGATGTACACGATATGGAGGCGACATTTTTTTTCAATTAGATATACTGTAATTAAATGTTAGGTACAGTAACATTCCAAAATCTTCAAAAAAAAATAGAGGAACGGGGAATTTCCATACTAGGAACAATTCAAAAACCAAATCAGTAATTGAAGCAAGTCTTATTGCATTCTTGGTGTTAATAAATAGAAGAGAATTAGTACAAGATTTCAACTCATTTTTCCAATGAGCAATATTTGATTTTGTTTTCAAGAAACGTCATAAATGGCGAGCAAATGGAAGCTGCGAAAGCACAAACGTCAAATGCGATTGGTCGATAAGCGTCGAGGTGAGACGTAATCCCGGAAGTCGTTGGCTAAAAATAACTTGCTGCAAGCGAGCATCTTCGTATGTAACAAGCTATCTTGCGTGAATTAAAAATGAACTTCACCGGAGGAGGAGGACTTACTCATTACATCAAGGTAAATTGCACAGTAAACATTATGTTGTCGAATGTTGAAAAAGAGCTGAACATGTACAATTTGGGCCTGTGTTTTGTCATCCTTAGGGCGGCTTCGTGTGTTGACGAGCACCGTGCCATGCAGAGGAGACACAGTAGCAACACGGATGGCATGTCCTCAGAAAGGTGAGCGAACGAACGAACCAGAACCACGAATATGTTTTGGACGCTACTCTACTCTGGACACCAAATAAGAACACAGAGCTGCGCTTTAGATTGGCATTTTTGATTAAATTTTGGTTTTATCCATTTCGGGGCGGCCATTTTCCACTTTCTGTCGACTGGAAATGACATCACAGTTTCTCAGGGTTCGACTTGTGAGCTCCACAAGGCCAAGGTTAAAACCCCCCCCAAAACAAAACCAAAAAAACAGGAGAGCCCTTGGTTGTTTCCTTGACCTCTGAGAAACTGTGATGTCATTTTCAGTGGACACTACAGCAAGTGGCAAAATGGCCGTGACTAAAAACCGGTGGACCTTGCTTCTTATTTCAAATTCCACAAACACAATATTCATCAGGATGCTGTGTTTAGACTAATTGGGGTGCATAAAACATATTATCGTAACGAAAATTTGACTCTCTTTTAAATGTTTCAGTATTTTGAGCATGAAAATTCGGACCTTGAGGGCCGGAGTCCTGTAGGTTATGGAGGGTTCTCTCTTCCACAAGCTGATTCCAATCAACAGGATCATTATCAGGCTTAAGGTGCATTCGAGGATGGTCGGAAGTCGGATATACCAGAGTTGTTTTTTCCCAGTTCTAACCTGAAAGCATTCACGGCGAAAGTAAACAACCAAAATGGGGGATAGTGGTAAATTGTTTTTGATTTTGGTTCTTAAACTCATTTTAACCTCCACCAAACTTACCTTCTCACAATTTTGCTTAATTTATAGGTTTTTATCTTATTCCATGAGCATTTTTCCATACAGTTTAGTAGTTCACCGTATAAAATAGGTGTCAAACTGTAGTCCTCGAGGGCCGCCGTCCTGCAGGTTTTGGAGGTTTCCCACTTTCAACACAGATCATTCACATTTAAGCTCATCAGCAAGCTCTGCAGGAGCCTGATAATTGTACTGATCATTGAATCAGGTGCGTGGAGTAGAGAAACCTCGAAAACATGCAGGACTCTGGCCCTCGAGGACCGGATCTTGACACATGTGCCGTATAATTTCATGCAGGGAGATAGCGGTATGGGGTATATGCCACGGAAGAGGCGGGACTGTTTTTTGCCCAACAGTTTGTTTCCGGTTCGGTTTGCGACGTGTGGGCTGTGTCAAAAATACTTGTGCTTCCGACTTTGTGCCTCTGGGTTGCGCGTTCGCAACCTGCACCGGAAATAAACTGATGTGCAAAATCACGTCCCGCCTCTTCCGTGGCATATACCCCATACTGTTACGTACACGTTGCGTTACGTGAAATTATGTCAAATATTTAATAATTCACGGTCTATGGTCACCATTGTAGAGTGATGTCACCTGTAGTTCGTCGGTGAAGTCGGGGTCCTTTTTTTTAAACCCGATTTTGCAAGTGAAATTTCCTAGTTCAAGGAGGCGTTTCCGTACATACTTCCTGGTTTGAACTCGGAAAAGTCTGACTTCCGACCATCCTCGAATGCAGCATTATGCCGAGCTTGTTGATGAGCTGATCTTATATCAGCTGTGTTGGAGAAAGGAAACATCCAAAACCTGCAGGATTCCGGTCCTCGAGAACCGATTTTGCCCACCATTGGTTTTGGGTTTCAAAGCAATGTCAAAGTTCTAAGTTCGGAAAGAACAAATTATTCAATCTAGTCTACCACTATAGCTTAATGCTAATGTGCAATATGAAATGCTAGAGACTGGGTAATGGACCTTAGCGTCAATGTTTTGGTCATTATAAACTAGAGGTGGGAATCTTGGGGCACCTCACGATTCGATTGCGATTACGATTCAGAGGCTACGATTCGATTATAAAACGATTATTGATTTCCCCCCAGGCAGCAGAAAAAAAAAAAAGTATTTTGGTGCTTCTAATGTTTCGTACATTAGTTACAAAAATAGTACAAAAGTCCTCTCAGGCCTAAATAAACTACTATTTCAGTATCAAGTTAACAGTTCAAAACAGTAAATAAAATACTCAAGTCCTCATTCTGTAACAACAGCTTTTAAGTATATTCAGTCTTCAACAGAATAAAACATAGCATTGAGCAAAAATATATTATTTTTATCCACTCAAAAGTGCACTGAGATATAAATGAAAGACAATGTGAACTACTACTTCAATACAAATGCCAAAAAAAAAAAAAAAAGTGCTTTCCTGCTTTTTAAGTTGTGTAAAGATGAACATGTAAACATTAAAGTTTCTCAGAGGTACAAAAAAAAAAAACCTCAAGTGCTTTTCTGCTTTTTAACTTGTGAAAACATGAACGTGTAAACATTAAAGGGATCGTTCGGCTTTTTTAACATGAATCTCAATTTGATCCTCACCTCCCGTGTGTGCGATCAGCACTGACTTCTTTCTAACAGCGTTCGGTGACACGCGTTCATGTTCGACGTTGGACGAGAGGAAAATAGTCCAGCAAGCTGGCTGGGGTCTCGGAAATAAAGCCTTTTTCTTCTAAAAACTATTTGTTTTCAAAAGCGTGATACATTTCCACCACAATACTCTTTTCTGAATAAAGTCAGACGCCATTACCGCCAGCCACTACTTTTCTGTTCGTTCGTTCGTATCACTGCGCGGCGCCCTGTAGAACGCTAACCGACGCACTGCAGCCAGTTAGCTGATACTTCCGCCTGAAGTTGTTTGCCTTTTCGGAGCAGGTCTGATCTGACGAAGAGGTGGGTTGGTCAGCTCAGCCATGCTTGTTGTTGTTTTGAATGTCGAGGCGTGAGTTGTGGATGTGTACTCTCGGTCCGTCCCATTAAGCGTCCCGAAGACCGCGCGCGCTACTACGTTTCAGTTCCGCGTACTTTCCGCTCCGGTCCACTTTTAGTTTCGGTTCCCTTGGCATATTTATATAATCGGAATTTGGACTTTTGTGAATCGTTCTCGATTGTTCCACGGCCGAATCGTGAATAATCTAAGAATCGGAAATTTTGCACACCTCTATTATAAACCTTGATGCAATGGTCACAACCTTGGTTTCAGTGACCATGTACAGAAAAAAAATACCTAGTGTTATTTATAGTTGCCTGTAGAACAATGGTGTCCAAACTTAAGCCCGGGGGCCACTTACGGCCCGTCGTCCATTTTTCAGTGGCCCGCGACATATGCTAAAAATGGCATTTGACTCAGTTCAAATAAAATAAACAAAACAAAAATGTTTGGAGATGGTCAAAGTAAGAAGGGAGGGTATCGAAAAACAGGTGCCATTAAAGGTTATTTTAGTTAGCTAAAACTAATGAAAAAACTAAAACTAAAATTCGGAAAAAAATATTATCGAAAAAAAAACAAAAAACGAAAATGCTTTTTAAAAAAACGAAAACTAACTGAAACTACATTTTATGTTTACTAAAACTAACTATAATTATAGCAAACATGTCCTTCGTTTTAGTGTTTGGTAATTAATTTAATGCATGAGCCTTTGTGGATGATTTTAAATGTGATTTGAAGTACATTTATTTCGATATTAACCAGAATAAAGACATTTGAAAGTGTGTCACACAGAAGTGATGTCATCTACTCCCATGGTGTTTTTTAAAAACTTGCGCGCAAGTAATACAGACTACAAAAAAAAAAAACACCTAATACTGAAACTAACAAACTAATCTAAAACTAAATATATTTTTAAAGAACTAAACTAATAAAAATTAACAGAACCACCCTGAAAACTAAGAAAAACTAACTAAAATGAAAAATTCCCAAACTATAATAACCGTACTGCCATATGACAAATAAATTGGCTTATAAACTGTAGCATTTTTCTAAATATGCAAAAGCACAAATAAACTTGTTGTACAATTTTTAGGACTAAACAAAATTTCTCTTCATAACATTGTGGCCCTTGCGTCCTTCTGATTTTCTGTATGTGGCCTTCAAATGAAAAAGTTTGGACACCCCTGCTGTAGAATATAAAAAGAAGACCCCCCCCCCCAAAAAAAAACAAAACAAAACAAAAAAATCACTTATGAATCTGCAAAATAATGGGGGAACGCCATAGTTCCCGAACGTGACATTGGATTTTGTCGTTTAGGAGCCGTAGCCAAACTCTGGGAGCCGAGAGCAGTCTGGACGAAGGCGCCGTGTTCGAGTGCCTGAAAGGCGAGTCGCCCGCGTCGCCCCAGCAGATCTTTTCAGGCCTGGTGGGTGTCCCGTCGGCCGCCGTCTCGTCCGCCCAGTTCCAGGCGGCCAGCTTGGCGCTGGGCACGCCCCCGGGGGACGTCTTTGTCCAGATGACGGCCTCGTCCCGGGAAGAAGGCTGCCCGCGCCGACCCGAGGGCGGGGCCTTCGCACCTCGCCCGCCCCACCACCATCACCACCACCCTCAACACCCTCAGCACCATTTTCACCACCAGCCGCTGCAGCACAGGGCCTCCTCTCTCCTCCAGCAGGCGGCAGCGGCGGCGGCCGGCTCGGAGAGGCACCACCACGGTCCTCGGGAAGAGGCGGGCCCGGACGAGCCGTCCGCGCCGGCGCCGGCCCTCTCGGAGCTGAAGGCGGTGGTCACGTGGCTGCAGAGGGGCTTCCCGTTTATACTCATCCTGCTGGCCAAAGTCTGCTTCCAGCATAAGCTTGGTAACTGCGTGAATCCTCTTAAAAACGTGTTTTCAAATAAAATTTCAAAATCTAAATTATTATTATTTTTTTCAAAGAACACATCACCATAAAAAATAAAAGTGCAAATATCTCTGGCATCTTATTCCCTGAATTTTATTTTAAGTATGAAAATAAAAACATACCGTGTGCAACGCCATTACCCTAGTCACGTGACCGTGATGACGTATCCCGTGTGTAAACAGCTGCCGTCGTTCACTTCAATGGGAGCTTGCTGATGTAATGGGTAAGAAATCCCAATTGACCTTAGCATACATTAACCACGCCTGCATGACCTAGTAAACCAATCAAGACGCATGACGTCTGCATGACCTAGTAAACCAATCAAGACGCAAGATGTCATGTCTGTGCCGGCACGTGCGTTTTGCTGCGGACAAACAAAAGTGATCTGGCTCCCGGTAGTGCATTGCGTGATTGTTCAAAGCCAAGAAAAAAAAATCTATAAAATTGTTAAACGCTGAAGTCACGGCTTGTGTAAGAGTGATAGCCGTTATCCCGATCGACTAATGGGCGTCCTGCTGTAGTCACGGCTTGTGTAAGGGAGACACTGTCCGGTTTATTCCCTTCCCTAAACCCTCAAACAACTACAGTGATACCTCGGCTGACGAACGCTTAAGCTCACGAACTTTTCGCCTCACGAACATTAAATTCGCGAGCATATAGTCTCTGCTGACGAACTAGTTTTCGGCGGACGAACCAAACCACGCGGTCCAACAGCACCACGGTGGCGGCCACAAGAAGCTGACGCACGCTTACGGCGTCCCAGTTCGTCACCCCCTTTCTTTTAGTGCGGACGCGGTTTGTGTTTGATAGACATTTTGGACCATATTGAGTGTACTTTTGCTATTATGGGACTGAAAAAGACCCCACCACAGGCTAGTGTTAAGCCTAATGCTGCGTTCTCACCAAAAGCGAGGGACGGCGGCGCGTTTGCATTGTAGTCAATGGAGTTCGCGCCACTAAAAAAAGCGAAAGTGCTATCACGTACCTCAAAAAAGGAGAAAATAGTGCCATGGC
The DNA here is from genome assembly GCF_051991245.1 of Festucalex cinctus. Taxonomy (NCBI): domain Eukaryota; kingdom Metazoa; phylum Chordata; class Actinopteri; order Syngnathiformes; family Syngnathidae; genus Festucalex; species Festucalex cinctus. The sequence continues at coordinate 10,920,706 of NC_135415.1, read as the reverse complement.
AGTTTCGTCCCAGGAAAGAGGTGAAAGTAGTTGGCGGTGCTCACTTTTTGTTGATTCGCTAAAGTGCTCCACTTCCTTGTTCACCAAGGGACACACCTCCTCCGCTCCAGTGAGCACGAAAGTGCGAATGAACGGCAACCGTTCCATAAACACTCTACGCGGTGAAACGCTCGCGAATGAAGTAAGTCTACCATTGCTACCATCCTTAAGAACTACCATCACAAAGGTAAATAAAACGACTTTATTATACAGTACAGTTTATTTCTTTAATTACAATACAATAGCACATTTATTATACATAAAATAAGGTATATTTTTGTGTAGTTTTAAGGCTTATTTAGTAGAAAACTATGTTTTATAGGGACCTGGGAACGGATTATTCTCATATTAATGGTTTCTTATGGGAAATAAATGTTCGGAAGACAAACTTTTCGCCTTACACACACATTCTGGGAACCAATTATGTTCGTGTGCTGAGGTATCACTGTACGAAAAATGTCTGTGCTGGATCAAACTTTATGGAGGACCACACACATGACCAGTGGAATGCCTCCAAAATGATCAAAAACTACTACGTATGTCTGCGCGAAGGTAATGTTCTCCCTTGTTTTTCGCCAAAGGCTAACGATAGCTCTGGGTAGCTAACCGGCCACACTAATGTTTGTTGACTTACTATTTACTATAAATACCAACAAAACATTGAAACTACGAGGTAATATAAATTCATTTTTACACTGCTTGACGGGAACCATGTCCAAAAACTTCGGTTTTGCCGACAGCCGGTCGAAGTGAGTGAGGCGACTCGGTCTGTTCCTTAGATCTTCAGCAGCAGACGATACGTATTTCCTTTTGTTTTTGGGTAAAATTGCATGGCAAGGGAGTTAAAATACCGTTCACTGAAAATTTTAAAGCCCCCTTTGCTTGCTTCGAAGAGAAATATCGGCGTCCTGAAAATACCTGAGCGAGAAATCACAAGGAAGATCTGACAACTTAGCCATTGCAGCACATGCTGTTTAGCTAATCTTGCCCGAACAATGTCGGAGGGAACAGGCTCTGATTGATGGAGTGGAACCGTCACTTGCCTTCGGTGCCAGTTGGAGTGGGTTCGCTTCCATGCCTGGGAGACCATGTTGGTTTATGTGCAAGTTTGTTGGAATGAGTGGGAAAAAAATGTTGGGGGGAGCCGCCTGTCTCATAATGTGGGTGGGGAGGGGCTCTCTCCGCAAGTTACAGTTACTCCCACAGTCCCACTTGAAGATTGGTTAGCATCGCAGCACACTAGCACAGTTGTAGCTTAAGACTTGTGATTTTTAAATGACAATTTGTGTTTAGTGAAGTCTAAAACTATTTCATTCTGTCTTTCAAATTAATCCTTAACTGCTCTCAGCGAGTATTGGGTAGCATGTTAGCACACTAGCCTCCGTTAGCATGCTTGTTAGCACACACCTGTCTCAGAAAAGAAAGTACCGTATGCTTCCAACGTTAGATTAACCGTGCTATTCCTGTGAAACACGCTTTTAAATGAGAATTTGTTTAGTCTAAAACTATTTCCATTATGTCTTTCAAATTAATCCTTCACTGCACTCAGCTAGCATTGGGTAGCATGTTAGCACGCTAGCCTCCGTTAGCATGCTTGTTAGCACACTTGTCTTAGGAAAGAAAGTACCGTATGCTTAAGTTCCAACGTTAGATTACCGTGCTATTTCTGTGAAACACGTTTTCAGATGTTTATTATTATTATTATTATTATTATTATTATTATAGGGAGGCCAAAATGTGTTATTTGTTTCTATTTCACATCTTCCACTCCACTTCCATCAACACTGCTCCCAGCTACAATTTTTAGCCTGCTAGCACACTAGCCTCTGCACTCAGGGTGATTGCAAGCACACACTTCCCTCTCTTTCCAGCATTAGCTCGGTCGTGGCGCTTATTCGTTGTTAAACGAGTGTTTTCATGTCTTCTACTGCTGCGGTTGACATTTTGTATGTTGTGCCGCTGCAGGTATTGCGGTTTGCGTGGGGATGGCCAGCACCTTCACTTACGCCAACGCCACCTTCAAGCATCAGGTGTCACTGCGGGTAAGATAAATGTTTTTCTCAGGGTCTTAAAGTGTAAAATGTACAAGTCCAATTATTGGCTACATAGAATTTTTGTTAGTCTTTATCAGTGGATCTACATGATATTTCATTAATTGTGTTACTAACATTGACTTGAGTAGCCCAATACTTTCTAGTGATGCATCAAGTTAAATTTCCGGTTGTAGGGTAACGATTAGTGATGGGAACCTCTGGGTATCTCACGATACAATATGCAATACAAGGCTCACGATAACGATCTTACAATATGATGATACTGCGATTATCGATATATTGGTCAGGTTATATAATCTATAATAAAACTAATCAAGACATGGAAAGATGTTGTTGTTTTTTCCAATAAGAAAAAAAACGTTTCTTTTTGTACACAATATTAAAACTGGTGTCTTCTTTATAGTATTTTTTTTTTTTAACAAATACAAATGTCTTCTTAACAGAAAACCTTCTGTGAACACTATTGTCATGCAACATGTCACGTAGTCATTTGTTTCATTTTATAGACTATTGTACTACTATATTAAATCCAATTAAATCAATATTCCACAGAAATTGTGTGCTTCCAAAAAGTCAAAACATAATATATGTTTTAAAACTTTAAAATTGAAGATATAATACACATTGTTCATAGAAACATATGCAAAACTGAGTCAGTTGCTGGAACAAATAAACACGTCAAAGTCAGCTGAAGAGTCTTCTTCGCTTGAAGACTTGCGTCCATTTCCACGCCACTCTTATGAGGTACTCCCCCTAGTGGCCCTCCAAGTAATTGCTCAATAAGTCATGAACAACGGAGCTGTTATAGCGGCTGTATATTAACTACAAATATCGATACTTGGCGTAGGCGTATTGCTAATCGATCGGGAGACAAAGTATCACGATTTATCACAATATCGAGATAACGTCACACTCGTAGTGTTGATTACGACTCATGCCGGAATTAGCACATTATAGACATGGACAAGGTTGATTTTGGACATCATTTTGTAGCGCGACAGGAAATGCTAACTTCGGTAGCGCGCTTGCGTGCGTTTCAGGAGGGGCGTTCGCCGCTGGTGGCCTTGTGGATCGCGCTCTTCCTTTCTGGCAACGTGGCATATATTTACTACGCCTTCAGCCAAGAGGAGCTGTACAACAGGTAGCGAATGTCAGCCGGCGTGGCCTTTTTAGCTGCCATTTTTTTCATTCGGCTCATCTTTTTCTGTTCGTATTACGTCAGCCATCTTGTGTGTTGTTTCTTTTTAGCAGAGCCCTCGTCTGGTTTTTGTCCTGTGAGTATTTTATGTTTTGCTCACGTTTATTATTTGACTCATCACGAGCTTGTTCCCTGTCACCCTCGCACACGCGGAGCTCAGCATAACAAAACAAAACATATTTTTTCTTTCTTTTTTTTTTCAGCCTCCTGTTTTCCAAGCCTAATCTGGACGGTTTTGACTTCTTCGACCTGATGTGGGCGGTGGGCATCACCGACTTTGTCCTCAAGTTCGTCACCATCGGACTTAAATGCTTGGTCCTCTTTCTACCCGGCATCCTCTTGGCTTTCAAGTCCAGGGTGAGAGTTCACCTTGATGTTTTTCATTTTTGACAAAATACGCAAAGGATAATGAATGACAGAAAACTTTCCATCCTTAAAATATTTCAAGCATTATGGGATGTAACCTCTGTATCGGCCCAGTTTTTCTTCCTTACTTCTGGTGTCGAAAATAGATTTTCCAATGAGTTGCTATTGTCACACAAAACAAATTTCTCTAAATGTTGATTGAGTAGAGTAATAAGAATGCCAGTAGGAGCGCCCAGGGTCAATTTGAAACGATGCTTGTTCAATTATTCGAAAGAGTCGGAAGTGAAAACATGTCAATGACCCTATTATTTACAGTATCTCGTGATTAAATCTGTTACTAACAAAAAGAGAAAGACTGATATGTTTTTTTTCAGGGCCGATACCGATTATTAGTAGTCAAGGAGGCCGATAACCGATATTTGAAGCCGACATTCATTTTCAATAATAAGGGGGGGGGGCAATAGGCCAATAGGCGTCAATTAGTTTTTTTAAATACAAATGGCAATCTTAAATCTGTTATGTCTTAAAGCATGTTTATTGAACGTTTTTTCTGACTTTTTAAAATGTAGAAGTTTTTTTTTTTTAATTGTAGACAATTGACATCCTCCAACAAAACGTTCAAGTAGTTCCCAAGGATATCAGTAGGTCTTAAAAAGTTAAATGGAAACTCAAGTAAGTAAATGCCATAGCTCTCTATAGTTTTCTACAGTAAATATTTTTTTCCCAAAATTTAAAAATACTTCACATTTATTTAATGTCAAACAAAAACAAATGGTTCAGAAGGTTCTCAGGGTTAGTAGCATCTCTTATAAAGTTAACTGAAAAGCTAAATAAATAGCTCCCTGAGATTAAAACGGTTTTAGATTTACCTTATATCGGCCGTCACATTTAAAAAAAAAAAAGGAAAAAAAAAAGTTGATACCGATATTCATCAAAATGCCCAATATTGGTGCCGGTCTATCTCTATACTAACAATTTCATTCAATATCTTTGTTTGAGCTCTCATTGATCATGACTCGCTGAGCATAATACAGTTGTTTTTCATTAAATAATAATAATTTTAAAAATCATGTGAAAGAAACATTTTCCATTGGATTTATTGCTTACACTTGATAAACCAAGCAGAAAAGTCATGCTGAAAAACAATTTTAACTTAAAAAAAAAAAAAGAAGAAGAAAAAATGTTTCAAAATGGTGTGATTTGTAATAAGGAGAGCTAAAAATGCAGTGGGTCTCATTTGCCTGTAAACATTTCTGGCGTCCTGAAGAAACAAACATACCGTCATAACGTCTATTTCCTGTCTGCACTTACTTGCACAATTTCAGCATGAAGCTGAGCGAGCTTCGATATATTAAACACTTCAACTTGTGTCCCTAAACAACAGGAAGCGTGGGGGTGTGTGATGCAGTTTCCACTTTGCTAAATAATGATTGTAGATGGTGACAGTCAAAGTGATTCATGTGAAAGATTGCTACATGCCTTGAATGACATCTCCCGCCAATACCGTTTCCTCTGTTGTGGTTTGTGAGTGGAACATAGGTGGGAGTTACTTTTTGTTGAGATCATCAGGGAAAGAGTAATTAATTTTTGTTATTTATGATTCTTTTTATTGTTGTAAAGCCCCCCCAAATATATAACAGTGGCACGTACAGTAACTCAGCTTTATTTATTAAAATATGATTTAGTAGCCAACTGTATTTTAATTCATTTACGCGAATCGGAGTAATATAGCCTATTTTGTAAATAGTGCTCCCTTGTTTGCTGCTGGGGTTCGGTTCCAATAAATACCCGCAATAAATGAAATCTAAAAAGTAGTTATTAGCTTTATGTTTTACATTTATTCTAAATGTTTCAAGGCTCTTAAAAGCCCTCACCACACACTTTATACACTTTTCTCATTGAGGCGTTTACATTTTCTTACATTTCTCTCAGTCAAACAGTCTCAACGTTTAAACCTTCATAAATTTTATAAAATAGGTACATTACTTAAAAAAAAATACATGCAAAATTGCACTTAAAAAAAAAATCCACGACAGATCGAGACTGTGAAAACTGAACCGCGTTATAGCGAAGGGAACACTGTACCTCAAAATATTAAGAAGGACATATTTTTTTGTACGCTATTCACGTCACCGTTGCCTGACGATGGCAATGTTGCAAGGTGGCTCCCGTCCAAACTGATTAGTTAATATCAAATGTATAATATTTTTAGGTAATAATTTTTTTTCTTTTGTTTTGCTTTCTCTAATGGAAACTTCTCCTCCTTTCTGGAGAACTCCTTCCTGCAGCTGCTGTGAATAATTGATGGATCAAGGGTATTCCTTGGTGTGGTCTGCCAGTATGTCTGTGGGTACGATTATTATTTTTTGTATTGTGGATATTTTAGTTCAGCACTTTGAGTTGCAATTGAATGTATGAAAGGTGCTATATTAATAAAGTTTAATTCGTTTCGATTTGATTCGCGTGAATTGCCCAATTTCTAACTCAAAGAGCCTGAATTACTAAGATCCTGGAAATGTGGCGCTAAATTGCGTGTGAACTTGAACAGATTGCTGCTCAGATTTGGTGCAATAGACGTAAAAGAGTGCGTACAGTCCGACTTACATGATGGTTTCACATTTTAGATAGCTCCGATAATTTTTTTGTTTTGTTTGTTTTTTAGTTTTTCAATCGTTGGAAAGTTGGGAGAGTGCCACATGAACAAAAATGATGGCATTGGAATTGTTTGTGGAGGAGGGAAAAACAAACATTATAGAAAAGAAATTGGTTGCTCCGATTTATTTTTGGTTATGTGAGCCAAATCGATGGGTCTGCTTTGTTTTGTTTTGTTTTGAGGTGATATGGCATGACTGCCTCTAAGTCATCATTCATAAACTCCAAAATTGCTGAATAGACCAAATGTCGACTTCATTTCCATTTCTGGCAGTTAAAAAATAAGCAGAAAATATGATTTTTGTCTGCACCTCCTCGTCTTAAATGGTAACCTGAGAAGGCCCACAAAAAAAAGTCTCAAGTAGCCGCAAGTCCAAAATGACAAATGATACAATTTTATGGTCTTATTTTTATTATTTAGGATCGAACCGTAACCGCTCCGTGTTGTTTATGGCTGACACATTGCTGTCTTGTGAAAGACTTCAAAAGAAGTGTGAGTCACTCTGCAACAATTTTAGAACTCGATTATTCACTGATTCTAGAAGTTTTGCTGACTCTTTTCTTGTCTTTCTGCAAAAACAACTCTTGGAATCTGAGCTGATGGAAAGTTTTGGGCTTCGCACCAAAAACGGCTGACTTCCTGTGTCTCTTTCCTGAGACTTTTTTTTATTTTTATTTTATTTTTATTTTATTTTATTTTATTTTATTTTATTTTATTTTATTTTATTTTATTTTATTTTATTTTATTTTATTTTATTTTATTTTATTTTCCCCCTGGGTTAAACCTGCCCACCATATTTCTATGGAGGACCAAAACTGCCACAATTCAAAATAAATAAATAACTAAATAAATAAATTGACTAAACGTGAAAATAAAAAATGGATATAAAAAATGTATAATTTGAAAATTATATAAAAAAATATATAAATATAAATGGAAATGAGCAAAAAAATAAATAAATACATTTGTATTTCATTTTTGAATTATATATTTTTTTATATCCGTTTTTATTTTCACTTTTAGTCATTTATTTTTTTCGCCATTTATTTATTTAGTCATTTATTTATTTTCCAAAGAAATAAATAACTAACTAAATACATAAATGACTAAAAGTGAAAATAAAAAAACGGATATAAAAAAAATCATTCAAAATTAAATACAAATGTGTTTATCGATTTATATATATATTTTTTTTGCTCTTTTTATTTCCGTTTATTTTTTTTATATATATAATTTTCGAATTGTATTTTTTTATATTCATATTTATTTTCACTTTTAGTCATTTATTTATTTAGTCATTTATTTATTTTGAATTTTGGCAGTTTTGGCCCTCCTTATATTTCATGTTGCTGAATGAATCCTATGGTTAAGTAACGACCTCATGAATTTATTTTGAGTTATTAGCGTCTTGAGTTGTGTGTCAGTTTTCAGTGTTCATGATCATGCCCTGCCCACACTCAATGGAGGTCACTCCAAATCTTTGCAATTTAATCGCTAGATAGTTGTCGTGGCAGTGTAGCAGGGTTATCATAATTTTGGAATTTTCATTTTAGTTAGTTTTTATTTAGTTTTGAGTTAATGAGTTAGTTTTAATTGGTTTTCAGGATGGTTCTGTTCTTTATTAGTTTTAGTTATTTAATAAATGCTTAGGTAGTTTCAGTATTTTGATTGATTGGGTTTTATTGAACATATAACATATATTCTTAATGTATTTATTTATTTCACATCTATTTTCTGGCTCAGGAATTTCTTTAGCTAATTTACTACCAACATTAATAAAATAATCATTGAATTCATTAATAATAGCAGTTATTTTATCAATAAGAATACTTTAATCCTTTATAAAATATTCTGGATGATTTAAAAAAAAAAACGTAATTTATTATGTTGTTTAATATTCTCCATGTTCCCTGTGTATTAGTTTTAAAAAATGTGTATTAATTTTGCGCAATATTAAAAAACAAAAACAAAAACACAAAAAAAAACAAATTTAAATGCATTTTGTTAGTTTTAATTAGTTTTCATGGTGGTCCTGTTAGTTTTTATTAGTTTTAGTTATTTAACTCATTGACTGCCAGCCCAGTAAAAATTTAGTTTTGATGTTAATAGTCGTCAATGGCAGTGAATGAGTTAATTACCAAAGACGAAAACGAAGGAAATTTTTTCCATTATTAGTTTGTTAGTTTTGTAAACATTTTGTATAGTTTGTGAGTTTTTGTTTTATAGACAGCATTTTTATTTTGTTAACGAAATAGTTTTTTGAATTTTAGTTTTTTTTTGTTTTTTTTGTGAGTTTTAATTAACTAAAATAAACTTGCCGTGTAGATATGTGGCTCAAATTTGTTGACAATTTGTCTTTGGGGCTGAATTTGAAACTGGCGGTGCAGCAATATGAAAAGAACCTCAAACTGAAGTTTTGTATCCAATTAAAGCTTTAAAAAAATAAAAATAAATCAGCAGCACATTAAGTTTGTGTCTTGGCAAGCGTCCAAATCTTCCATTTGAAAATTTTGGCATAGGCGTGATGGCCCCGGTGGGACCCTGGGCTGCAGGGACAATAAGGAAGATGAATGAAACCGCTAGCGGAGGTCTTCCTTCTTCCCCGACCAACCAGGCTGCTAACACCTCTGCCCACGTCCATCCGTCTTTGTCAGAAAGTCATTAAGTGATTCCCAAAACTGGGATTTGTGAGCTGCACAAAAATAATTTGAAATAAGTGACTTGCTCCTCATATGAGAAAGTGCGTCCCCTAAATGTGAGGACTGGCCCACCAATTAAAACAAAACAAACCACAACAAAAAACACTTACTGGTACTTTCCATCCATCCATTTGCTTGACCGCTTATTCCACACAAGGGTCGCGGGGGGTGCTGGATCCTATCTCAGCTGGCTTTGGGCAGTAGGCGGGGGACACCCTGGACTGGTTGCCAACCAATCGCAGGGCACACGGAGACGAACAACCATCCACACTCACAAGCACACCTAGGGACAATTTGGGGCGCCCAATTAACCTGCCATGCATGTCTTTGGAATGTTGGAGGAGACCCACGCAGACACGGGGAGAACATGCAAACTCCACCCAGGAAGGCCAGATCCTGGACTTGAACCCGAGTCCTCAGTACTGGGGGGCGGACGTGCTAACCAGTCATCCACCCAAATATAGTTACAAGTATAGTTATATTTAAATAATTAAATAAATAAAGGGAATCTTCCAGAGTGGAAGTTGTAATATTGCGAGAATATTTGTATTTTAGAAATGCCCTTGTTAACGCATTCAAACCCAGCAGCCATTTTCACAGAAGCAATCCCCTTCACACCCGGTTGTTTTACTGGATTTTGACAGATTTTGCAAGACCCACAGAATATTGCGTTCTTTTTTTTTTTTTTTTTTTTCTTTCTTTTTTTTAAGAGCTCAGAATTGTTCATTCGGTAGTCTTACCGATTCAACGTCTTATCATCATTGCTCTTTTTTTTTTTTTTTTTTTTTGTGTGTGTGTGTGTGTGTGTGTGTGTGTGTGTGTGCGTGCGTGTGCGTTTGCGTGCGTGCGTGCGTTTGCGTGCGTGCGTTTGCGTGCGTGCGTTTGCGTGCGTGCGTGCGCGTGCAAATACGTATAAATTTATACTCATTAATTCACCTAAAGCCTTATAAATATCCCATTACCCTTCGCCTTAACCAGGTACTTCAGAATCTTGCCAGAGTCGTGAAGTTTAAATGGTCAGGAGACCAGAGAAAAGGTCAGAAAAAAAATAGAGAAAAGAAAGATAAATCAAAGTGAAATCCAGCACCGACCAAACACTTCCTGCCTTCCCCATGGTTACAAAATCAAAGTCTTACGCCAACCACGGAAGCTTCTAAATTCCAGCAAATTTAGCGAGATCTCAAGAGACCAGAGGAAAAACTAAAGAGAGGAAGGAGGGAAGGATCGATAAGGCAGAGTGAGATCCATAGAAGCCAGTACATCCAATCCATCAAAGTGAAATCCAGCACCAACAAAACCCCTCCTGCGTGGTTACAAAACCAGAGTCTTATGCCAACCCCAGAAGCCTCAAACTTCCAATAAATTGAGATCTCAAGTGACCAGAGGAAAAACTAAAAAGAGGAAGGAGGGAAGGATAGATAAAGCAAAGTGAGATCCACAGACACCAGCACCCACTGATTCAAGGGGCTGTGGGAGGGAGAGGCAAATTCTGTTTGAGTTTCAGTAGATGCTGGTGCGACGGATCTGGCATGCATAAGGACCACCACCAAAGAAAGAAAGCCGTCAACCGCGGTCCAGCAAAGCGAGAAAGAATGTTAAAATTGAAAGTGTTTCCAATTTCTTTCTTAAAGGGAAGATTCAAAACAACACTTGTATCATCAAACTACTTGCGTCAGTACTTTTTCTCTGCAAAGATAAAAATAACAAAAGACGCTTGTAAATCGTTATTGTAATCTCACTTCATTCAAATTGTGACTAATTTCTTTCCTAATGTCTTCTTGCAACCGTCTAAATTGATGTGGATTCATTTACAATATTTCATAAACACAAGAAAACAAGGATGTGATGTGCATTTTTGTGCTTTATCTTTATTTTTATTTTTTATTTTTTTTGCTGCAGGGCAAATTCTACCTGCTGATCGAGGAGCTGAGCCAGCTGTTTCGCGCGCTGGTTCCCATCCAGCTGTGGTACAAGTACATCATGGGAGAAGAGCCCTCAGCCAGCTACTTCCTGGGAGCCGCGCTCATTATCATCTACAGTGTCTGCAAGGTGCTTTTTGTTTGAGCCAGCAAAAAAAAAAGAAAAAAAAAAAAGAACCCAGCATTCTTAGGATGATGCCAAATCTTATTCACTCGGGGTTCTAAATTGGGAAGAAGAGGCCATTCACGCACACACCCTTGAGTCATAATTCTCTCGCACAACTTCTGCAGGAAGGATTTCCCCAGAAAGGAGAAGTTTCCATTAGCGGCAGTTTAAAAAACAAAAAACAAAAAAAGTATTGAAGGGTTGACTTTGACATTGGTGATTATTCTGGTGAAAAGTTACGCACACGCTATACCGATTAGCAGTAATACAATGCCAAGTCTCATGTTGAGTCAAAACAGAAATAATAAAAAGGTGTTTTTATTTTTTTATTTTTTTTATAATTATTATTTTTTTAATTGTTATACAGCACAGTATATATTTTCTGTCTCCGGACTGCAAAGTCGTGGAGCGACGGGAGGGACACCGTTGGAAAGGTCTCGTCGAGACAAATCCGCATATGCCCGTATGTTCCCAGTCGGACGTAGGGTTTGAGAAATACAGCCACGCAAAGACCAAAAAATAAATACACCAAAAAGCACATGCTGTAAAATATACGCAAAACAGCAAGGCCACGAAAGATGAACCCCGCAAATAAACGAGGGAACACTGTATAATGTAAATAATGTGAATTATTTAATATGATGTCAATATGGCACATAAAAAGTGAATGGAACATTTAAATATGGTGTCAGTATGATTCACGAAAGGTTCAAAGAGTCGACGTTGTCCGTAGCCGAAACAAAAATGTAAGCGTTTGACTCGCCTCGCAGCATTCCTGAGTTGTGATTCTTCACAACGTGCGGTCACTTTATGGCCAGTGAATAACACAAATATGATGAAATATCATCAGCTCTTTTTTTCCACTGTTTCTTTTAATACACGGTGAGGCGCTCATTCATCGGAATGTGTGGGGAGGACGATGGTCCGAGCGAACATGAAAGCGATGCGGTCGGTGGGGGGTGTTTACAGTATGTTGTTGCAGTTTCTCTTACCTGTCACGGGTGTGATGAGAGCAGCTGGGCCAAAGTTGACACACCAATGAGTGTTCCGGAAAAGACAACTCAGCAGGTGACTTTGATCTGAGTGGCCATGCTGCGTGAGGAAGTGCTGCATTCCGTCGGCCCGCATGCTTCTCAAAACACTTGCACAAGCAGCAGCGCCTTCTCCGATAAATAGCAATTAGGGACAAGTCCTATTCAACATGTCCGTTGTGGGAAGAAACATGAATCATGTCCAAGTCTCATTTTCAAAGTAGAAAACTAGCACTTTTTTTTTTTTTTTTTTAAATTGTGCATGCCACTTTTTGATTACAAATATGTTTTGGTTTGGTTTTATTGGTTTTCAACATATAAACACATTACAAGTGTATAAAAAAAACCCAAGTTGAAGTAAAATACAAATTAAAATGATGAAAGGGAAAAAAATGTCAACAATAAATTCCATAATTTACATGGTCAAGGTGTAGGAGTGCACGTATAGTCCTACTCCCTATTATTTCTATCATATTTATGTAGTTGGTTGGTGTTGTGTTTCATGTTAGCATTCTATTATGGGAAGATATTGCATGGGTTCGAAAGTTTTAATTGTTATTAAATGAAATAAAATCTCAATTTTTCCTTTTGTATTTTGAAACTTTACAGAGGAATTGACCCTCACTTCATTTACTTTGTTTTGGAAAAACACTCATAAGGGGAAAGTGCGTGTCATTTTGTTATGTATGGCTAATCACAACACATTCTCCACTTTTCAATCGAAACTGTCATTTTATGATGACGACCTCAACATGCTTGAAATAAGTCAGTCCACTTACTCAACTGCATGCCGTCTTTCTTCTTGTCGTCATCTGTATGTTGACTGCAGTCGCTGGACATCTGCAGCCGAGCGTCGGCCCTACGCAAGGCGCTGGTCCTGCTCTGTCGCTCTCAGGTGAGACTTGTGATCTTGTACGTACCCTCCTTTCAATTCAAAAGGAAACTTTATCCAGGAAATGGCCATGGATAACTTTTCCATCATGTCAAGAAATTGGTCTTGAAAAATCTTATCCAATTTACCTGACAGTCACTTTTTATCTCGCGCACCCACATTTGAGGTAAACATATTTTTAGAAAATAATCCTATTTAATTGTTTTTTGTGAATAATATAATACTTGAGGTGCAAAAAAATATATTTTACAGGATGGCCATTACACTTTTAATCTTGTGGACCCACTTTTGTGTAAAAAATGGACTATATGCTGAATTTTAATTTTATTTTATGAAAGAAAAATCCCAATTGGGGTGAAAAACAGTGACAGTCACTTTTATTGTCGCGCACCTCTTTTGAATCAAAGTACAATTTGATTCATGAAATGTGTTTTTATTTTATTTTAAGAAATATAAATGGATGTTTTTATTTTTTTTTGTACCTGGCAACCATTACACTTTACACTCTCTTTTGAGAGAAAAATAATAATACAAATTATTTTAATGAGGAAAGAGCTCCTACTCATCCTTTGTGTTACAGGAAGAGATCGCACTTGTAATTAAAAACAAACAAACAAACAAAAAAACAATGTACAGGTAAATATGGATTTCCTTTTTTTTTTTTTTTTTTGGTAGTACTTGCACCTGATAGTCGCACACCCACTTTTAAGCTAAAAATCACATTTAATTGTGATCATAACTATTTAATTTTCTTGTGAAACAAACTCCCCCTTCCTGTGAAAACAAATATCATTGTAATTTATTTTTATTTTTTATTTCAAATGGCCATAACACCTTTAATATAATTATTTTTCTGTTGATTTTAGGCCACTTCTGGGTCACTTCCTTTTGAAATCGGGTCACTTTCTGTTGAAATCAGGTCACTTCCAGGTCACTTCTTGTTGAAATCAGATCACTTCCTGTTCAGGTCGGAGCATTTCCTGGAAACTAACAGAACCGCCCTGAAAACTAATTAAAACTAACTAAAATGAAAAATTCCAAAACTATAATAACCCTAACAAAAACAAACAAACAAAAAAAAATCACACTGGACGTGAAACACCAAAATACATTTTCAATTATGACAGCAGTTAACGTTCACCTTTGACCCTTTTTGATGGCGAGAACGTTCCCGTTGAATGTTACTACAGAGTTACGGCGTGCGTGCCGGCAGCCAGCAGTGCAGCGAGGCCGGCGATGTCTGCGCTATTTGCCAGGCGGATTTCCGCGAGCCTGTCGCTCTCCTGTGTCAGGTACAATCGGACACTGAGCCTCTTGATTTATTTTTCCGCTAAATCATGACGACACTTTTTTTTTTTTTCCCCCCCCTCCTGTCCAGCATGTTTTCTGCGAGGAGTGTCTGAGCTCCTGGTTGGACCGCGAGAGGGCGTGCCCTCTGTGTCGCGCCACCGTCGTGGAGACCCTGCGATGCTGGAAGGACGGCACCACCTCTGCTCACTTCCAAATCTACTAAACCCGCTTGGTGATTATGCACTCCTTAACTCATTCACTTCCAGCTATTTTTGCTGAAGGAATCCACTTTGCTCTATTTTACTGGATTTGGACTGATTTTGCAAGGTCCACAATATATTCTGTTCTATCGCTATAAAAACATGGAACCTACCAAAAGAAAGATTAGAGTATCTTCTTACATTAGGAAAGCATTAGAATATAGCTAAGTTTCATCATTATTCACAAACCTGTTGAAAACACTGGCAAAAAGAGGTTGTTGCAACATGGCCCTGGCTGATCTCTTATACTCTGCTGCCACCTGCTGGCCATTTTGGTAATTACTACCATTTTTTTCCACCCTTTCTCTGCAGTTGCGAGGCTGTATCAAAGCCTTCCGTATGATCTAGCACAAAAAACGTATAAATATGTCTTTGGTACACTTAAAACATTTAAAATAGAACGTATTTATACGTTTTTGGGAGCAAATGAGTTAATATATAAAAAAACCTTAACTGTTAACAGAATAATGGTGTAAAAGTTAGGGTGCCGTTCATTTCACCAACGAAGCACTTATTTGGATGCACGTGTAAGGTTGCCATGGTAACATCTAGTCAGAAATTTGGGAGAACGAAAACGGCAACATTAGGAGAATAAAGTCGAAATATTACGAGGAGGGGGGGAGAAAGTGCCATTACACCGCACATTAATCTTAAATGCACAAAAAGACATCATAATGAGACTAAAGTGCAACTTGAAGTTCACTCATTTGCTCCCAAAAACTTATAAATATGTTCTATTTTAAATATTACTGTGCTCCCAAAGACGTATTTATATGTTTTGTTTTTTGTTTTGTTTTTATGCTAGAGCATACTGAAGGCTTTGATGCAGCCTCTCAACTGCAAAGAACGATTGAAGAAATGGTAGTTATTACACAAACGGCCAGCAGGTGGCAGCAGAGTATAAGAGATCAACCAGGGCGATGTTGCAACAAGCTCACTGTTTTAAACACATTTTTGAATAATGATGAAACTTAGCTATATTCTAACGGAAACAGATAGAAATATCCTTTTTTTTTTCCCTGATGAAAGAAGAGGCTTTAATCTTTATTTTCCGTGTTTTTATAGCAATAGAATATTCTGTGGGCCTTGCAAAATCAGTCCTAATTCAGTTAAACAGTTGCTTCTGTGAAAATGGCTGCCAGTGAATGAGTTTAAAAAACATTCCAAGAATGAAGCGCTATTAGGTGATGTAAGAAAATCACGCCACAATCTTCGTGACTTTTTTTAGCTGTCACGCATCGATTTTGCAACACGCGCCGCTCAAGTGTGAAGTCATACTTTTGACAAAATCACTCTCCAGCATACCTCGGATGAATCTTTTGTCATTGTTATTATTTCATCAATGTCATCTGCTCCTAATGACTTATTGTCACCCTCGTGAGCAAAAAGCTCACCCTCCAAAGCGCATCCTTAACTTTTATTGAAAAGCAGTCATCATACTGTGAGTAGAAATCGTAAAAATACATCCATCCATCCATTCCAAGAAGACAGTCAGACACATGTGCACATCATGCATGAAAAGCCTCAAAACGTCACTTTAAGATAAAAGCAGTGTCATTTCCATGTGGCGTGGCGTTGTCATAGGTGGGAAGAGCCGCACGCCGAGACCTCCGCCAAGGCTTTGCCACCTGGGAAATTGGGGAGGGAGTTTTTACAAAGTCATGTTCACTTTCTTCTCATGAGCACATGACAACTTTTTTTTTTTTTTTCTTTCAATGATGAAATTACATTTTTTTTCCCCTTTTAATCTTATGACTATCTGGTGGGGTTTTTTCCTCTTACTTTTGTGATTATATTCTGTTAGATTACGATTGTATTATTATTTTTTTTGCATTATGCAATCATTTTTGTAATGAGAAGAGCATAAATCTGCAATATTACACGCTGGGGGAAATGCTGATGCATTACAAGAAATTTGTATTAAAAGGAGGAAGTCATCATACAACAACATGTCTTCTGACTTTATTCTGGAAAATGTCACGTCGACCTCAGCCGACAGAAAGAGGTTCCCAAAAAGGCAGACCCAGAAAGGAAAATACAATTTAGAAATTTATTTACAGAAGAACTCGTGGAAAACCTTAACAGAAAGCGCTGGTAAACACAACCAGGATAAGTAAACAACAATTGCGAGCACAAAGGCTGGAGAAAAACACGAACCGAAAAATACTTGCAAAAGGCAAGGTACAAAGGAGTAACAGAAAACGCTTGCAAAAAGTATGCAAGGGAGTAAATACAAAATAGAACAAGGCAAATATGCCACCAATCAATTATCACCAAAAATGCCGTGGATATACTCACACGTAAATATAAATACAAACACAAGAACACTATCCAATAAGACTATGACTATGACTATGAACGTTGCTATGAATCAAAAAGGGGTGCAGAGAATTCTTGTCGCTAGTAGCAGTGAGCAAGGAATAATCCGACAGTGGACTGCTGTGCCCGGAGTCCTTTTCAAGTCCACTAATTGATTAGTAAACACACCCCAGGTGTGGTGCTGGAGGAAACGCCCACTCACTATTGGGGAGGAGAAAAACAAAACAGCACTGAGAGCAGGATCATGACAGAAAATTGATGATTGTTTTTTTTCTTTGAATAAGACATACAGAATTTTTTTCAGAATAGATTTATGAATTTTTTTTTCTCTGAATATTATGGCTTTACATTAATACAATTTTTTTTCCTCTCTAAATTTGACCAAAATTAATTATTAATAAGGTTCTTTTTTTTTTTTTTTTTTTTTTTACTCATGTCTTTACTCTGGTAGAGTTTCTTTATTTTTGTTGAAGTGGTTTCCGAACATTTTTGTAATGTTAGGAGAATAAATGTATTCAATAAAGTAGCAGTGTCACAAGAAAGTCGTATTATCATTATTATAAAGAAGAATTTGTAATATGTAAATAAATAGCTACATTTTATGAAAAGAATTATTAAACCAGAATAGAGCCATTTTTACTATATTCTGGTAAAAATACCATAGTTTGAGACAAAGTTCAATACTTTTTTTGTAATATAGTGAGAATAAAGATGTAATGTCACACACATAAATTTGAAATATACATTAAGAAAAGAGTAATGCAACTAGAATGAAATCATGAAGTTGTGAAAGCTTAATATTGCAACTTTATTCATTTTTTTTTATTATGTAGTTCTCTTTTGTCCAATGCAGATTTTTTTTCCCTCTCCCAGTTAAAATGATATTTTTATTTCCCCTTAACATTCAACATCTATTCTGGTAAAATTATCATCCAAACATTTTTTGTAAGATGTAATATTACACGCAGGCTGCCATTAAAAAAATTATAATAAAATAAATAAATAAATAAAAGTCATATAATTACAAGGATAGTCAAAATACAATGCAAACAAAATACATATATAAGAAAAGAGTAACTCTACCAGACTACATTTTTTTAAAAGTATTACTTTTTGGAGGTTAATATGATATCACATTCAAGTCTAGTAAGATTACAAATATTTCAACTTTAAAGAGACAGTGCGTAGTATTTAGTGCCATCTTGTGTTGAAGCATGTGCATTTATTTCTTTATTTTTAAATTTTCTTATAGCATCTTGATTTTGGTTAACATAAGAGCTTTATACTTCTGTAGCACATGGAGAAGTGTTTTTTTTTTTTTTTGGGGGGGGGGTAAACAGGTTAAATCAATGCCTCATCATGACCACCCACCTTTCTACAAGTGCCGACTCGTGAGTAACAGCAGCAGGGTGCGCGTGTACCCCCAGCTCCCCTCACCGACGGTCCCAGGGGCGTCCTCGCCGACCATCTCCCTGCGCCGCTCGTCCAGCTGGTCCCCGATCTGCCGCAGACGCGCCGCAAGCACCTGAAACCCGCAACCGGGCGGTCGCGGTGTGCGCGCGTGCACGACCTTGATTGGCGGCGGCGTGGGCGACCAGCGGCACATGCTTCCTATTTTGATGCTCTGGGTTGGGTGGGTGAGTGTGGGAACCCCCCCACTCTTGTATTCAAAGTCCATTTTGTGTGTGCCGCCCATTCGTGGATTATTCATGAGGTGTCGGTCACGTGATGTGGGACTGATGCCATGAACTGCCCCCTCGAAACTGTTGTGTCTATTGATTTTGGCTTTTTAACCTTTGAAATGAGTGTTCATATACATTACACAATATATATTTAACCTAGGCTAGGTTAAATAGAAAATGTTTAACTTGCAGTTTTTCCATTATTCCATAGTTACTTTTTTTTTTTAAATTAAAACTATTTTACACAATGGCCTAGCTCAATTCTACTATCCAATCAGTATCCAATCTAACAATGAACGGTTGTGAATTTATTAGGGAAGCCCAGACTTCCAGTCGTTTTAAAATATTAAAATATATTTAAAAAAATAAAAAAACATTATTGAGCACTTTTGGGTGTCAGTAATTCCTTTCTTCTATATTCATTTTGCTTAATTATTGATCGTAATTTTAACTATTTTACGGTTAAAGAGATCGTTCGGCTTTTTAGACATGAATCTCTATTTCATCCTCACCTCCAGTGTGTGCGATCAGCACTGACTTACCCCTGACAGAGTTCTGTGACACGAGTTCTGGTCCGGTGTTGGACGAGAGGAAAATAGTGTCAAAAAAGTCATGTCAAAAAAGCCGAACTTTCCCTTTAACTACGGTGGCCGAGGAAGCTTGTAACGCAGCAACTAACTATTTATATTTTTCACTTTCTAGACCGTTACGTTTATTTTATTTTATTTTATTATTTATTTTTTATTTTTTATTTTATTTTATTATATTTTATTATTATTTTTTAAATAAATAAAATAAAATACCTGAAAGTTTCATTTGCGATGACGACGACCTGCGTACCTCTGCCGGAACTAATGTTTCCTGTAGCCGTGTCCCTCGTCGGACTACTTTCTACTAGGACCCGTGGTTTGTTTTGGCCCCAACACTTCCCTAACTGGATATTTTTTCCCGTCGTTTTCGGCGCTTTACCACAAAATGTTGCTTTCGTATTCATGAACATTTTGCACGAGATGGCCATGGACGAGCTTTCCGCGTTCAGGGAACGTTGGAAACGTGAGTTGTGGAGTCCAAAGGAGGAGCGGCGTCTCGTCCCTTCTCCGTCCCCCACTTGCGGGAGTCATGCCCGGGACGAAAACGACGACGCGGGTCGAGGTCAAAAAAGTGAACTAAAACCACCAGGGAGGAATGATGACGTGTGGGAGCCCGGCTACGTGTCCATCGCCAGGGGCTTGCTCGGCGGCAGGACAAGCCCTCTCCTGGACAGACTGGCGGAGGAGAGGATCAAGAGAAAGAAGAAGTACCAGGATGAGACCGCCGCCGCCTGCAGGGAGTCCTTGAAGCATCCTCAGAAAAAAATCAAGGAAGATGAGCGGCTTGTGGATCAGCTCATTCTGGACCTGGTAAATAATAATAATCATAATAATGATGCCGCTGTCCTGACTATTTTCGATGTCTCCCTCCTCTAACACAGCTGACTCAAATGGTCAGCCTGACAACGATCCCGAGCACTGAATCAGGTGTGTTGGTGGAGGGAGACGTTGCAAACGAGCAGGACTGTGGCTCTCCAGGACCAGGGTTCCCTACCCCTGATTTAGACACTAGATAACTCAGTGTCTTCTCCCCCCTCCCCAATACAGAACGAGGCCAACGACATCCCTTTCTTTGACGTGGACTTGCCGTACGAGTTAGCCTTGAAGATATTCCAATATCTCAACCGTACAGAGCTCGGCAGGTGTGCACAGGTGAGTGACTCGATCCATCAAATTAGTTTTGTGGCAGAATAAATTTTACTCGGTCTAATCATTTTAAAATGTAAAATAACTCAGTTTTTTGTACATTAAGGATATGACTTAGAGGCTGAATATGTTTTACAAAAAAATGTGTGTGTGTGTGTGGAGGGGGGGTGTGGGTGTGTGTGTCGGGGTGTGTGTATATATATATAATTTATTTTAGCATTTTACTTTTTTTAGGTTTGTATTGGGGGTGTTTGAATGTCATTCTCGTGTTACGCTGTCATGTGTTAAAGTGTAAAAAAAAGAAAAAAAGAATAAAAAACAAGTAGCAAGGAGGAACTCATATTAGTTTTAGTTTTAAAAAAAAAATGTGTATGACTTGCGCACAATATTTGAAAAACAGCATGGAAGCAATGTCATCTGAGGGTGCTTTTCTATTGGCTGCTGCTCAATGACGTCATTTCTGCGTGACAGATTATCAATCGTCCTTATTCCGGTTCAAGTCTAAATAAATCGACTTAAAAATGGCAATTAAAATCGTCCCGAAAGGCTCATGCATTCAATTCATTACCAAAGACAAACACGAAGGACATTTTTGCAATCATTATAGTTAGTTTTAGTTAGTTTTGTAAACATAAAATGTAGTTTGTTTGTTTTCGTTTTTTTAAAAAGCATTTTTGTTTTTATTTTATTTCGTTAGCGAAATTGTTTCTTGAATTTTAGTTTTAGTTTTTTCCTTAGTTTTAGTTAACTAAAATAGCCTTGGTCGCCGTCCGTTTTTTTTCCTGCTGTCAGGTGAGCAGGGCGTGGCGAGCCCTGGCCGAGGATGGCGTGCTGTGGTTCCGGCTGTGCGCGGCGGAGGGTCACGGTCGCGGCGGCGCCCTGGTGTCCGACTCGCCCTGCTGGAAGGCGACGCTGCGAGACCGCCGCAACGCCGCCGCCAACGTGCGCGCCAACTGGAAGGTGAGCCTGCTTGCATTTGGCGAACACAGACGACAGTGTTGTCTTTTTTTCTTTTTCTTCATTGAAAAGCTTTTGTTGTTGTTTTTGTGGTGATTTGTTCACTATTTTTCTGTGCGTGCAGAATCGTGTTGGCTGCATCAGTCAGCTGCAGTTTGAGCTGGGAAAGGTGCTGTGTGACGTCGACTCCTGTGACGACTACGCCCTGGCAGGGTGAGCATCGCAAATTGTTTTGGAATCGACAGAAAAGAGGGATGCTTGCACAAAAATATATTACGAATAGGGGTGGGAACCTCTGTGTGCCTCACAGTATGATACAATATGCGATACAAGGCTCACGATAATGATTATCTGACGATATGACGATACCGCGATTATTATTAGTTAGGTAACAATCCACGATAATCGATGATAAAACTACTCAAGATATAAACTGATGTTTTTTCAATGAGAAATAGTTGCTTTTTTTGTATCATCACTAAAACACAATATTAAAACTTGTCTTCTTCACAGTGAGTACTTTAGTATATATTTTTTTAAACAACTAGACTAAGTGCAATTTCTGGAGAAATTGCATGGGAATCCTGAAAGCTGAATGCTAATAGCTGAATGCTAGGATTTCAATACATGTGGAATGCTTATGAAGTAAATTGAGAGATAAATTATGAAATTATGACCTCCTGGTTACTGGACAATGCACTTTACCAACTGTGCCACCAAGCAGTATCAGACACCTGGTAATGATGATAAGTAATATGTATAGGAGTGGGTGTGGAAAGTGATACTTAGAAAAAGTTCAATGTCTGTCCTGTTGGAAATTAATGGGGAAAGTTGATATCAAATGTTAAATTGGGCAAATACTGTGAGTAATGTGGAATCAGACGATATATACCCCGGGAGGTGGAAATTTTTCAATCTAGTTGAACTTTGAACAATGTAATGTAAATAAATAAATGTAATAAATAAAAATTCAAGTGCATTTAGTCAGTCACAATGACAAAAATACAATTAATAAAAACATTTATAAAGTTATTTGTTTTCTTGAAAAGATATGACCGTCTGCCCCACAAAATATTGCCATTTCCTCAAAATTGTCTGACATTCTTTCAAATATTTATTTTATGCAGAAACTTTTTTACGTCCCTAATTATTATCGGCCAATTTGTCTTTTTATCTGGTTTGTCTGTATGACGTCAAAATGGTCGATAATTGCTAGTCATGATCATCCACCGATATTATCGTGCATCCCTACTTTTCATTTGGTTTTACAAGTTGAGTTGAAGTAAGGTTATTTTGTCCAAGAAGCTCGCGTGATGACGTGACGTGACGTCCCGCCCGCCAGGTACTCGTCGGGGGACGTCCGGCTGTGGAACACGTCGCACTGGGACCTGCCGTCGTGCCACCTCAAGTCCAACCAGCTGTCGGCCCTCTCCGAGCCCAGGCCGGCCGTCGCTCTCGTGCGGGTCGCCGGCCACGTGGCGGCGGCTGCCTACCGCGACGGTACGCCAAGCGAGACGCAGCTTCCTCCGCCGGCCAGAAAGAATCAGATGATTACAGCTTTTGTTCTCGTAATCAGCCAATAGGATTCAAGACAATATTTTTGACAATTATTTGTGTTTCTATTTATTTTTTTATTTAAAACTTTAAGGAAAGAATAAGGCCATGAGCAGAAGACTTTGAATTAAAAAAAATAGTAAAAAAAATTACAATAAAGTACTATTAAAGTCATAAAATAAAAAATAACAAAGTAATAAAAATAATATATATATATACACATATATATATATATATATATATATATATATATATATATATATATACTTTTATCCGCAACATAAAATGAAATCAATTTAACTTAATACATTACATTTTTTCATTTAATACATTACATTGTAATACATTACAAAAAATAATTTTAAAAAATTACAATAAAGTACTATTAAAGTCATAAAATAAAAAAATAACAAAGTAATAAAAATAACATATACTTTTATCCGCAACATAAAATGAAATCAATTTAACTTAATACATTACATTTTTTCCAACAAATAGAAGGCTGAACGAGCCTTTTTTTTTTTTGTCTCGGCTTGTGTTGCAGGTTGCGTGGACGTGTGGAGCACGCGGACGGGCGGCGAGCCCATTTACCACCAGCAGGCGGTGGCGGACAGCCACCGAGCCTTGGACCTCAGCTCGGACGGCTCCGTCCTGGCCTCCGCCGTCCACTCGGACATCCGACTGGACGGTGCCGACGAGCGCGGAGCGTGGAGGAGGCTTGCCCTGACTCGCCTTCCTCAACCCGTCCGTCAATTTAAGAAACATTTCAGATGTTTGACATTTTATTTGATTTTTTTTTTAGGTTTTCTGTTTGCTGTCTCTCAGGTTGACCATTTGGTGTTGGTGCCCGGCAGCAGGGGACGGCAGCGGCGACGCGCGCTCACGGCGGCGGCAGCCGGGGAGTCGGTCTACCTGCTGGACGAAGAGGAAGAGACCACGACGCTGCACTCGGTCTACGGACACCCCGTCACCTGCCTGGAGGCCTCCGAGCGTCACGTTGTGTTCGGGGTGAAGCGCGGCGGCTGGGCCGTGCACGACGCCGGCAACAAGGTGAGCCAAATGGGCGGGGCTTGTGAATGAAGCACCCCTAAAAATGGGCTAAATACGCGTCTAGCTTGTTAAAAAGAGCTGACAGTAAAAAAATAAATAAATATATATATATATATATATATATATAAATGTGGCTATCTACAGTTTTCTACTCCAGCCGCTTAATTTGGATTTCAATCCAAGTTGCATGTATTATTGAGGAATGCTGAATGTCCCGTTGCAGATCCACGTGTACAGCTTGGAGACAGGCAAGGCGGTGGCGTGTGTCGGCGACTCGCCGGGCGACTTCACCTGCATTCACCTCGGCGGCAGCAACGCGCCGCACATGATGGTGTGCGGGAACAAAGACAGGAGGTGCGCGCATGAAAAACACTGAAACACGCACGGCAACAAAAACAGATCAACACGATCCGAAGACCACAACAACATACACACATAAGTACTCATAACAAAAAAACACATGAAAGCACAAAAAATATGAGATATTACATGGGGTGTTTTATTTCGTGGAGCCGATCAATGACGTCATTGATCTATTTTACAAATGAAGGCATTACAGCCGATCATCGATTTTGTATAAAATGCTAAATATGGTCCATTCCCGATTTAGCTAATCGGATTGGCGCAACATCTACTTTCAACTTTAACTTGTGTAAAGCTACATAACGTAAATGCTAGTTTTATTAGCCCACATATCCCGTTTTTCATTATGTGTTAGCATTAAGCTAGCAGAATTCCATCAGGCAGTTAGGTGGTTTGGTTGAAGAATCGTTCACAATCTACTGCTCATAACTCGGCAGAAAATTGTCTCCATTCTCTCGTTGTTATTCATTTATTTATTTATTTATAAAAAAAAAAACTTGTATACACACTTCAAAATGTTTGCTTTGTTTTTGTTTTGTTACCTTATTCTTTACTGCACAACCGATATTTATGTTTATGTACAGCACTTTGTATACAGCAACTTCTGTTCTTAAAGCGCTTTATAAATAAAGTTGAGTTGAGAGTTGTTGTTTTGAAAAGTTGTCTTCACTTGGCGACGAATGCGGTGCAGCATCTCCTTTGTAACTTTTTTTGTCTTTGCTTCTCTTGACAAGTTGGATTTGTGTCAAGATGTCACTGGACCGCAGATCAACGGCGGTCATTGTTTTGCCTCGATGCAAATTTACCAGCGTTGGAACGTGACGCCTACGCAGGCCGTAGCCGCATTCCGTTAGCTCGCATTCCTAGCTTGAATGTTCGGACCTCCGCCAAGGCCGAGCACTCGCATAAAGCTCCTTGAGTGGAGGAATTCATACATTTGTTTTTCCCAATAACAGTCTTCTCTTTGTTCGTTTTTGCATTTTTTTTCTAGTGCGGGATTGTCTTTTCTTATAAAACAGTCAAATGTTATGCCTGCATTTCATATCTTGAGTAACGGAAACATTCAGATGCAAATGCATATATATATATTTTTTTTAGCTTATTGGTATGGAGAACCAAAACTGCCAAAATTCAAAGTAAATAAATGCCTAAATAAAAGACTAAATAAATAAATGACTAAATACATAAATTACTAAATAAATAATTAAATGACTAAAAGTGAAAATAAAAATGGATATAAAAATATAATTCGAAAATTATATCAAAAATTAAATATAAATGGAAATAAAGAGTAAAATATAAATAAATAAATAATTTTTTTAAATTTAATTTTTGAACGATATTTTTTATATTTGTTTTTATTTTCACTTTTAGTCATTTATTTATTTGAATTAGATTTCCACGTGGCAGTACAGCCCAAAACTGCCAAAATTCAAAATAAATAATTGACTAAATAAATAATGGTTAAATAAATAAATAAATAAATGGAAAAGTGAAAAGAAAAATGGATATAAAAAAATATAATTAAAAAATAAAATACAAATGTATTTATTTATATGTTTTTTTGCTCTTTTTATTTCTATTTATGTTTATTTTTTGGATATAATTTTTTAAATTATATATATATTTTTTATATCCATTTTTATTTTGACTTTTAGTCATTTATTTATTTGTTTAGTTTTTTATTTATTTTGAATTTTGGCAGTTTTGTCCCTCCTTTATTGGAATCGTCTTATTTTATTATTTATTATCTATGTATTTATTTATTCACTCACCCACTTCTTATTAATTTACTGATGTAAACTTTATTTGTATTAAAATATGTATTTGTATACTGACTTTAAATATTTGCTTTGTTCTTGTTTTTCTTATCTTATTCTTTACTGCATGACCGATTTTCTGTTTCATGTACACCCCTTTGCAAACAGAAATGTTGTTTTAAAGTGCTTTATAAAGAAAGTTGACTTGAGTTGGTCCAAAAGAGTCGGTACCATTTCCAACCTGATATATTATTGTTTTGTTGTCAGGGTGCGCGTGTTGGACCTGCGCTCGGGCTCGTGCGTGTCGTCCTTGTACGCGCACCAGCTGGGCGTGACGGCGGTGCGCGCCGACGACTGGAAGGTGGTGAGCGGCGGCGGCGAGGGCCTGGTGTGCGTGTGGGAGATGAGGATGGGGAGCAAGCTGTGGGAGATGCACAACAGGTGTGGGACCGCCGAACCTCCGCCGTCACGCCGGCTCGACATTGACGCGGCCGTTTTGATGTGCGTGCGTGCAGGCATCCGGTGAGACACGTGCGTTTCGACAGCCGCACGCTGCTGACGGCCAACATCCCCGACGACAAGACGCCGCGCGGGGCGTGCATCACCGACGACGACCTCACGGCTCACCGCAGGTACGAGCGTGCCGGCGGCACGTTTTTAACGTCCTGATTTGTTTGGAAGACCAAAACTGCCAACATTAAAAATAAATAAATGATGAAAAGTGAAAATAAAAATGGATATAAAAATATCATTCAAAAATGTAATACAAAGAATAAATGGAAATGAAAACAAAATATATATGCGTAAATATATATACACCTAAATAGTAAAAATAAATACAAATAAATAAATAAATATATATATATATATATATATATATATATATATATATATATATATATTACATCCATTTTTATATTCAATTTTAGTAATTTATTTATTTTTAAAATTGGCAGTTTTGGTCCTCCATAGATGGTGCATGATTTTGATTGCAATGTTTTTTTTTTTTACTTCTGTATTTTACCACAAAGCGTATTTTTGGGGTACCATTTTTTCTTTTTACAAATATTTCGTTTCTCTGTTATTATATAGCTCTATTTTTTTCTTTATTACTTGTATATATTTTGGGATAATTTTGTTTATTTTTTTTTGTATCTTTTCTCACATATTTGTGTATATTTTTAATCTGATATTTTGTTTGTATTTTTGTCTAATCATTACATTTTTTTTAATTATTCCCATTTAATTCACTTTTTTAATTTTTTTTTTTAATCGTTTGTTATTTCACTGTTATTTTTTTAGGTCTATGTATATTTTAGTCTATTTTGGCCACTTTTTACTATTTTTTTTATATGATTTTAAAAGCAAATTTGTGTTTTCTAATATTTTTTTATTTTATTTATTAGATTACTCTTTTCTATAATTTATTTGGCATTTTCTTCCTTTTTTCTTTCTTACAATATTTTATATATATTATAAATTTTATATTTCTCTTATTTTGTGAATGCAAACATTGGCAGAGAATTATGGAAATCAAGTGTTGAATTTTGTTTCGAGATTGTGGTAAGAAATCATGAAGTTGATCAGTGTCCTTGACATTTCTGACATTTTTTAAGTAGCCCTCAAAATGGACTCATGAGGTCGTTGTCGTTGGTTTTCCTAACTCTGAATTTGTGTGATTGCCGCCCATCCAGACACCGAGGAGTCGTCTGCCACTACGACTTCTCGGGCGGCAGCGGCAGTGACGCCAGTGACGGCGGCGTACTTCCCATCTGCAGGTCCGACTACGACCAATCTCACGGCTACAACTACAACATCGCGCTGGCCACGCCTTACGACCGCCTCAGGTGACCACGCATACTATCGGGCGTGGCCATTGTTTGAGAAGAGGCTCTCGCACATGACAATAATGTCCAACAGAAGAGCATATATCACCGCAGATTTTGTTATTTATTAAATACTTGGTTTTGTCTGTCTGCATTTTATTTATTTGTATTCAAAAGAGCAGAGCAACCAGAAAACAGCGTTGATTTAAAAAAAAAAAAGGGCATAGCTAAAAATGCGGTTTCATAGTTTAGTTTTTTTGTTAAATAAATAAATGCTGAACCACACAATTTTGAATGAAAAGTTCAAACATGTTTTTATTGAGTTTGTTGTATTGTACTGGCTGTAGATTTTTTTAAGAACATTGAACACCAAAAACGTTTTTTTTTAAAATTTCAATGGACAGTGCAACCTTCTAAGGGCAGCCCTGCCTGGTCAATGGGTTGTGGAATCAATGGGTTGTAGATATTTAATTTTTAAGAACTTTGACGCCCAAAAACGTTTAATAATGATTAGTAAAATCACAATGTATGCCGCCATAAACGTTAAATGACATACGTTTTTTTTTTCCGTTTTGTTTTTTTAATCAATGGGCAGTGCAGCGCTGCCTGGTCAATGGGTTGTGTAATCAAAACCAGCCACTAACTATGGCCAGCAGATGGCAGCATTGTATCTCTTTTCAATGAGCTGCCGTGGTATGGAATTACATTGAAAACAAAAACATGAAGGAATTTGTTGAAATGGAATGTTTTCAAGGATGATGTGAATGATCATGTAAGATCTAATATTTGTATCAGTAAAAAGCATTTCTAAAACTTTCTGTCATCATTTGTCTAACTTGACAACATATATTGAAAGTTTGCTGACGTCAGCATCTCCCGTGACGCTTTTCAACAAATTTGGAGCACGAACGGGTACAATTTAAAAAAAATAAATAAAAATTATGTGCAACAAAAATTTAATACAAAATATGACATGACCCCCCCCCCCCCCCCACACACACACACACACACACAAAAGTGCAATTTTTGCCAGTATTTTCTCTCTTTTGTAAATTTAAAAACATAAAAACGGACCAAGTATAATGAATGAGTCAAATGTCCTGCCTGTGTTTCATATCTTTATTGTTCTAAGCCATCAGGGACCAATATAAAAGGTATTCATTTATTTTTTTCAATGAATCATATCAATGGTGAATCGCAATTTTCTTCTATCAAATATCGGCTGTGCGTCCAGTGATTTTGGTACACAACTGTTTGCCATTGCGACAATTTGGAGTTCTCCGCCATGAGTGAAGCAAATCTGCATATGCGCATCCATAATGAGATGTTAATGAGGCGGTCAAGAGGTGGCTCTTCCGCAGCGCACGGTGCTGGTGTCCATGTCCAAAAAGCGGATGTGCATCCGGGACTCCATCTCCAAACCCTTCAGAATCTGTCAACACAAAAGCAATACATCAATAATACAGTAAGAAAGAAAAAAAAACAAGCATGTGTGAGCCGTCTGAATATTACACTACAGCCTGCCCGACTAATCGTTTCATATTAGCCATTCGGCAAAAAAGTTAGCTAAATTTAGCTACTTTTTTTTCGCATTAACACATTACAGCGTAGGACATTCAAATAAACATTGAAATACATATTTGTCGGCTTGCTGCTGATTTTTCTCTCAATCACAAAGTTAACCTTCCTCTTATAAGTTGTGGGTCAAAATGACCCACTTACAAGTTAAAGAACAACTCATAATTGTTTTCCGCTATGAAACTTGGCAGCAAGAGATGGTAAGAAATTGTTCATTTTGTGCATATTTGCATTGAAAACTGTTAATGAGCTGTAACAATGTTTGTCAGAATGTTTTTGGAACACTGAGCATAGCCCGGGTCAAACTGACCCATTAAGTACAAGTACAAACTAGAATTATTTTTATTTATTTTTTGCTATGACAATTCCCATTAATTGAAATTGTTTTCTTTGACATATTTTCAGTTAAAATGTTATAAATGTTTATCTGAATGTTTTTGGAACATTAAACATCTGGGTCAAACTGACCCATTTTATCCTCTGAATGTGGGTGTGTGTGCATGTTTTGTCTTGTGTGTCAAGGTGACAGTGGAAAGCCGACAATTAACAGAGATTGATTGTCACTGCTTGTATGTTGTTCATTGAAAACGTTTCTAAATCAACATGGTAAAAAAATAAATAAAATAAAAAAACTGACCCATTTTAAAGTTGGACAAGTACAAATTTGAATTTTTTTTTACTATGAAAATGATCATTGATTGAAATAGTTTTCTTTGACATATTTTCAATTAAAATGTTACAAATGTTTATCTGAATGTTTTTGGAACGTTAAACGGCCGGGTCAAACTGACCCATCTTAAAGTTCGCCAAGTACAAACTAGAATTTTTTTTTTGCTCTGAAAAGTCTAATGGATTGAAATTGTTTTCTTGGGCATATTTTCAATTAAAATGTTACAAATGTTTATCTGAATGTTTTTGGAACATTAAACAGCCGGGTCAAAGTGACCCATCTTAAAGTTGGACAAGTAGAAATTAGAATTTTTTTTTTTTTATGTGAAAATTCTAATTGATTGAAATTCGTTTCCCTGACATTTTCAATTAAAATGTTACAAATGTTTATCTGAATGTTTTTGGAATATTAAACAGCCGGGTCAAATTGACCCATTTGAAAGTTGGAGAATTACAAATGTGTAGGTTTTTTATTTTTTATTTTTTTTTATTTTTTAATGAAACGTATTTAAAATACTAAGTGTGACATATTTTCCGTTGAAATGGTTATCGGATTGCTTTTGGAACATTAAACATGGAAATGGGTCAAATTGACCCATTCCAAAGTTGAACAACTACAAATGGTAGAATTTCAGGATGAAACATTTGCTACAAAAGTGGTTAAGAGTTGATGTTTCTCAGGACGTTTTTTTTTTGTCATTAAACATATCCCGGGTCAAATTGACCCGGGAACCTCTTTATTGTTCCTGTGGAAACAACCTAACAAAATACTAAAGGATCAAGTAATGTCACACTGTCAAACATTCGGCCTGCAAGTCATTGTTGTTGTTGGATTGTTGTCAGGTGTCCTTAATTGACGTAATCTACTACTGGGTGTGGGCGGGGTTACACACCGGTGTTCATTCAAATAAATGGCTGTGCACTCAGTCACTATGTGAGTTGCATGCAGGCCGAACGCAAACTGCTGCTGTCCATTGTGTTTTCCTCCGTCTGCCGGCATTTCCAAGTCCTGAGGCATGGCTGCGCCAACAGGTTATGGGCCCAGTAGTAGATACGGGAAAGATTTTGGAAGCCGATGGAATCGTTTATGTTTTGACGGAGATGAAAAGAATTATGAACTGTGGGAAACAAAGTTCCTGGCACATTTGCGTCTGCTCGATCTCAAGAACACGATCTTGAGTGAACCTCCCGATGCAGACATGGATGATGCAGATGAAGACACCAGTAAAAATGAAGAGGCGTACGCAGTTCTAATTCAGCTGTTGGACGACAAAAGTTTGTCACTTGTGATGAGGGACGCCGCGGATGATGGCAGGAAAGCGCTGCAGATCCTGCGCGACCATTACGCAGGTAAAGGAAAGCCGCGCGTAATTAGTTTGTACACTGAACTGACATCTCTTCAAAAAGGTGTGAACGAAAGTGTCACGGACTACATTATTCGCACAGAGACTGCCATTACAGCGTTGCGTAACGCAGGAGAGACACTGAGTGACAGCTTGCTGACCGCAATGGTTTTAAAGGGCCTGCCTGACACGTTTAAACCGTTCTCTGTTCATGTTACGCAGAGTGACGAAAAGATAACCTTCGCCGAATTTAAAACAAAATTGAGAAGCTATGAAAGCACCGAGAAGTTTGGAGCTTCGAGCTCAGGCGAGGATAGCGTGATGAAGGTTAAAGGAAGAGACAATTGGGCCGCAAAGATCACCTGCTTTAAATGTGGACAAAAAGGCCACAAAGCCGCGGAGTGCGCATCGACTGGAGAGCGTAGAGAGAAAAGACAATGGTGCAGTCTCTGCAAGAATGCTACGCATAAGGACGCACAATGTCGGCGGAGAAAGCGGGATGAAGCGAAGCAAGCGGTGGACGAGGAGGACCACACGTTCGCATTTAAGGTGCACGAGCCTGTCAGCACAGTGAATGCGAAGGGCCTCATGGTCGACTCAGGAGCGACGAAGCACATCATCACCGACATCGAAAAATTTGAGGAGTTTGATCCAAGCTTCAAACCTCAGCGCCACATTCTTGAGTTGGCTGACGGAGCGCGGACAAGCGGGATTGCGCTGAAGAAAGGTACGGCCAAAGTGCGCATAAGGAACAGCGAAGGCCGCGATGTCAACGTGAACTTGATGGAGGCGCTCTACGTCCCGTCATTTTCCCAAGACGTTTTTTCGGTCACAGCGGCAACGGGGCAGGGAGCCACAGTCATCTTTAAGGAGGGACAAAATAGACTCATCCATAAAGATGGTATGATTTTTGACATAAATACAAAAGACAGACTATATTATTTGAGTACCATTCAAAATGATATTGATGAGTGCAATGTGTGTTATGATGTCCAGACATGGCATGAAATATTGGGTCACTGTAATTATGATGACGTGTTAAAGCTGGAAAGTGTCACAAAAGGTATGAAAATTGAAGGGAAAAGTCAGAAATGTAATTTGAAATGTGAAGTGTGCATCAAAGGTAAATTTGCACAGAGCAGAAACACAGCCTCTGATGAAAAAGCTAAAAACATTTTGGAACTTGTTCATGCAGACTTGGCTGGACCTATAGAACCAGCTGGAAAAGATGGTTTTCGATTTGCTTTAGCATTTACAGATGACTACTCAGGAGCTATGTTCACTTATTTCCTCAAAACCAAGAGTGACACAGTTAAAGCTACGGAAAAATTTATAGCAGATGTTGCTCCTTATGGGAAAATAAAATGTATGAGATCAGATAATGGAACCGAATTTACATCTTCTTTGTTTCAGTCTCTGCTCAGTCGAAACGCTATCAAACATGAAACCTCAGCTCCTTACTCACCCCATCAGAATGGGACTGCAGAAAGAGCATGGAGGACTCTGTTTGAAATGGCAAGATGTATGTTAATTGAGAGCGGACTACCAAAAGAGTTGTGGACATATGCAGTACAAACTGCAGCTATAATTAGAAATCGATGCTTGAATAGACGTCTTCAACAAACCCCATATTTCATATTAACTGGGAAGAAACCCGATTTGTCCAAAATGAGAGCATTTGGTACAGAGTGTTTTGCCTACAAATATGATAAGAAAAAGTTAGACACGCGCTGTGAAAAGGGAATATTTGTTGGCTATGATAAAAACAGTCCTGCATTTTTAATCTATTATCCAAATACGGGTAAAGTAATGAAAAACAGGCTAGTGAAGTTTGTCACAAAGAATACAAATGAATGTGATACTCAGACAGATGATTTGCACGACTATTTCCAACACAAAATGAGAGCTGACCTTCAGCAACCGAAACTTGATTTGTCCAATGTAATTCCACAAAAAGTAAAAAGCGAGTTGTGTGAGTCCAATAGTGATCTAAAAAGTGATGAGGGGAAACCAAAGTCCTCGCTATCCAAAGAGAGAAAGAAGACCCCCGCAGTATTATACTGATTATGAATACGAAGTAAAAACTGAAGATGAAGGGTCAATAGATGTTGATTATTGTTATCGTGTAACTTGTGATGTTCCATTGACAGTACAGGAGGCTTTGAGCTCTTCAAAATCAGAGCAGTGGGTTAAAGCCATGAAAGAAGAAATTGATTCTTTAACAGAAAATGACACCTTTACATTAACATCTTTACCTGAAGGTAAACATGCAGTGGGGGGAAGATGGGTTTTTGCCATTAAAGATAACCCAGTTGAGACCATTTACAAGGCTAGATATGTGGCAAAAGGTTATAGTCAAGTGGCTGGTATTGATTATAATGAAACGTTCTCACCTACTCCTGATATGACCTCAGTCCGTGTGCTAATGCAACTTGCAGCTCAGTACGACTTAGAGCTCCATCAGATGGATGTTAAAACTGCATATTTGCATGCCCCTATAGATTGTGAAATTTATATGGAGCAGCCTGAAGGGTTTGAGGTGAAGTCGAAAACAGGAAAGAAATTGGTGTGTAGACTCAATAAGTCACTGTATGGTCTGAAACAGTCAGGACGGAATTGGAATAAAATGCTTCATGACTGTCTAATTGAAAATGACTTTGTTCAAAATACAGCAGACTATTGTGTTTACAGTAAAGAATCGGACAATGAAAAGATCATCCTGATTATTTGGGTTGATGACATTATCCTTGCAGCGAGTGATTGTCAAATACTTCAAAGTGTGAAGGAAATGTTGAGAAAAAAAATTCAAAATTAAAGATCTTGGGAAGTTGACACATTTCCTTGGCATAGATTTTACCCAGAAACAGGGGCAAGTAAAAATGGATCAGAAGAGATTCATAACCAAGATTTTGGAAAGATTTGACATGACTCACTGCAAAGCAAGATTAACACCATGTGAAATGAAAATGAAATTTGATAATGAGGGTGAACTTGCTGATTCAAAGAAATATCGTGAATTAATTGGCAGTTTAATCTATGTAATGACTTCTACTCGACCAGATTTGAGTTTCATCGTGAGTAAATTGTCACAATATCTTTCTGAACCAAAACAACAACATTGGGTAGCAGCTAAACATGTGTTAAGGTATTTAAAAGGCACAGTGGAAAAGGAATTGTGTTACAGGAAACATGTCAATCTTAAACTTGTGGCCTATGCTGATGCAGACTGGGCAGCTGATCAAAATGATAGGCGGAGTATGACTGGTTACTGTTTTAGCTTGTCTGAGAGTGGAGCTATTATTTCCTGGAAGTCTAAGAAACAACCCACTGTAGCTTTATCCACATGTGAAGCTGAATATATTGCTTTGTCAGTTACTACACAAGAAAGTCTTTACCTTGTACATTTACTTGCAGGAATGGACAATGGATTTGTGTATACACCTGTCACGATTTTTGAAGACAATCAAGGTGCTATTGCTCTTTCAAAGAACCCAGTATGTCGTCAACGGTGCAAGCACATTGACATTAAATATCATTTTGTCAGAGCTATACTTGGTGATGGGAAAATAATAATTTGTTACTGTCCTACAGATGGAATGGTGGCAGATATTTTTACTAAACCTGTTACTAAAGTGAGAATGGATGCATTTGTAATTTTTCTATTTGGTATTTAAATGTTTGTATAGATAGAAAACTGAATTGTGTGTTTAAGGATATGATGCACTGTTTTGTAATTATGTCAATTTAAGAACAAGTGGGGGTGTTGGATTGTTGTCAGGTGTCCTTAATTGACGTAATCTACTACTGGGTGTGGGCGGGGTTACACACCGGTGTTCATTCAAATAAATGGCTGTGCACTCAGTCACTATGTGAGTTGCATGCAGGCCGAACGCAAACTGCTGCTGTCCATTGTGTTTTCCTCCGTCTGCCGGCATTTCCAAGTCCTGAGGCATGGCTGCGCCAACAGTTGTCATGGACCAGAAAAGACATTATATTATTCATCGATTATTTTTTGAAAGTAATCGGTTGTCGGAATTGTATTCTGCCTAATATGGAAAAGCGGCCGGGCTAATGCAAACCTGTTGAAAATGCTCAAAGGTAATCCCCTCGTAGAAGTCATCTGGTGCCTGAAAGGTGAAAAAAGAAATATGTGATGGCTATTGGAGTGTTGCGGGTTCCGTGTTGACGTGTTGTTGGCGTGTTGCTTGCGCTGACGAGCGTGCGCTTACCATGTGCGGCGCGTTGGTGCTGGCCACTTCCAACATGGCCGCGTCGGCGATAACTTTGGCCGCCTGCTGCCCGATGGCGCCGCTTTTCGACAGCAGCTCCTCCACCACCAGCAAGGGGGGTGAAAAAAAAATAAAAAAATTAATAATTCCATTTTGTGTTCACGTCCATCTTGGAAAATGTCAATCATTCAAATTTATTTTATTTAAATGACGAAATAAATGACTTCATCGAATACCCAGTGATTATTCATGTTTTTATTTTGTAAGTTTGACACATTTTATTTTATCCAAACGCGATTACTTTCAACACAAGCTCGTTTAATTTCATATTTTATGCATATGAAGTAATTTAATGAAAAAATGTATTTATTTTTTCCACATAATCGCCTAAGTTATTTTTTCAGAATTTTCAGGAAACACAAAAAAATGAACTGTTTGCATCACAAAAAATATTTTTTGCAAAAAAAATGCCTTATTTTAATTGTAATTATGTTAAAGAGGGTGACAAAATAATAATTTTATATATATATGTGTGTGTGTGTGTGTGTATTACAATTAAACAAGAACATTTCCTTCTTGCAAAATGAAACATTAAAATTGTACGACTGAACTTTTTTTGTTTTTTGAAGGTGACGGTTGCACAAGTTTTTTTCTTTCTTTTTTTTTAAATATTTGATTTCAGGTTTATAACTTGCACTAATATCTGTACATTTATGAAAGTGCATGTTCAGTTTATTTTCCATTATTCGTTATTTTTCTTTTCTTCATTTCTTCCTCTTTTTTGCAATTTTACCGATATATTCTTAAATATAACTTATTGTACATTATTATGAGATAAATTAGTGTGGGCAGGACTAGATAAGTACTTCTTCCTACTCCCTTTGAAGATGTAAATTATGACGTTACTAATAATTATTTTCCTTTTTAACTTTTATTTTCTTTCTTTCACTTTTATTTCATATTTTGTATTGCATTTATATGCTCAATAAACCAAACAATTTCTGAATAATTTGATTGTAATTATTTGTTTGTCTTTTTTTTTTTTTCTAAATTTGTATACTGTTGATTTTCTCCATTATTTGATAATTGAATGTTATTTTTGCATTAGTTTTATTATTGTATTTTAAAAACGCTGATCGACACATGATTGATTTCAATGTAATCGGCAATCAAATCACTTGAAGCGATTGTGTGATGTGAAGGTGAGACAAAAAGTTTTGGGACAAGCAAAAAGAAAGGTGCGACTTTTTTTTTTTTTTTTTTACCTTCCTGTACTCGTCCAGCGTGATGATCCCGTCGCTGTCCGTGTCGTGCATGTTGAACAAAACTGCAAATGCAAAAAAACGGCGTCATCATCATCGTTAAACAGAGTCAACAATCTCATTTTGTCAAGAAATACTAGTCGGTTCTCCTTTTTGAATGACTTGTGACTGATCTCGTTCAGTGGTTCTTTAACCATTTACTGAACACAACCCGTTTTCTACACATAATCAAAACCTTCTTTACTGAAACATAAATATGACTTTTTTTTTCTCTCTCAAATTGAAGACATAAGGTTTCACGGTGAACCAAATGAACGGCGGCCCACAAGGGCAGCAGATCCACTGAAAACAGCAGAAGCCCCAGAATTGAACCCTGCGGAACACCATACCTCTGTTATACATGTCAATTCATAGAGCAAACATATTCAATTAACAGTTTTTTTTTTTTTTTTTTTTTGCTTGACATACTGAGAATGAGAAAGCAATCGCACAGCGTACCATCACATCAGTCACAAGTCGACTACTGAGCGCAGAATATCATCACGAAATATCACCGAACCCTCCAGACTGACCCAGGTTAATAATTAACGAACCACTGATATTAATTAAATGAAAGCTATAGACGAACAAACAGTTGAAATTATAGTATGGAAAAAAAAACATGGCGTTTAAATAACATTTTGGGAAATTAAGTGAAAATTGAAAAAGGTAATAATGATCTTTAATAAATAATACATACTCATAAACTTATATGTACACATAATACACAATAAATTGAATAAAAACGAATTTTAAAAATGTAAAAAATGAAAGTTGCTTCATGTTAAAGATGATATAGCTCTTAATATGAAAAGAAGAAATGCACTGAGCTGTCACCACCGTCTTACAAATGCAATTATGCCATCTAGTGGCAGAAAATTGACCTTGACACAAATCAATATCACACTCGTTTTTTGTTTTTTTGTTTTTTTTACAGTACAGTACATCTTTTTAATTTTAACTTAATTTTATGAATTATTATGAAATTGTTGTATCAATGACCAATTAAGCAGCCATGTTTCTATTAGTTTAACACTTTCCCCCCACTTTTATATTAACAAGAGTATGAAAACTTAGTGGGAAAGAAATACCATTTTCTTGACCACTTATTCCTTACAAGGGTCGCAGGGGGTGCTGGAGCCTATCCCAGCTGACTTCGGGCAGTAGGCGGGGGACACCCTCAACTGGTTGCCAGCCAATCCAGGTATTGTACATTTAGAACAGATGTAAAATTTGTGATTAATCGTGAGTTAACTATTGAAGTCATGCAATTAAATCACGGTTGAAAATTCGAATCGCCTAAAATTAATATGAAAATGAAGGTCAATGTGACGATTTTTCAAGTGTCGACAATACGGTTCATCGGTGCGGGCAATTTCGGTCGAACGCTTTTCCCGGCTTGAGACGGACGGCAAACGGCTTTGCCGTCGCCGCGGCAACGGCGGCCGCGCCGAGACTCACAGCGTAGCTTCTGCTCCCTGGCGGCCCGCCGCTCCTCCTCGCCACTTTTGTGCGCCGGCGGCCGGAAGTGACTCATGACCATCAGGAACTGCTCCAAGTCGATCTCGTCACACGAGCCCACCTGCTCCTGACGCTGGTTCCTGCAGGGCAACAAAATGCAAATGCCTTCTGAGTCCAATTGTTTGTTTTCTCACAAAATAAGCTAAAATATTTCCTCTACGAAAAAAAAAATCTTTTAAGCTTGAAATTGCACAGTTTTACGATTTTTGCAGGTGAGAGGGGGTGCGCCACCTGTCAGGATTTTTTTTTTTTTAACCTTCGCAAAGGAAATTGGCTAAAAAAATCTACGAAAAATGGAGAAAGTAACTCAAAACTCTACAATTTGACCTTTTTTCCCCATTCTGAAGGTGAGAGGGGGTGCGCAAAATATATCTAATTTTAGTTTTGCTCTATTAGTGATTTCTTTTCACAAAATACAACTAAACAAAAAAAAAAAAAATTATCTTTTCAACTCAAAATTGTACAATTGTTCCATTTTGCAGGTTGGGGGGTGGGAGTGCTGCAGCAACAGTGTTGGAATCCCCCCCATTTAAAAATGTTTGTCAACCTCTCAAACACACAAATTCAATACATTAAATATGAAGAATCCATCTGTAAAAAAATATTAACTTTAAATTATAGAATTGTACTTAATTCTTTTTGAAGATGAGAGGGGGTGCACCAAATGTCAGGATGTTTTTTCTCATTTAAATGGGATTTTTTTTTTTTTTTTTTTTTTACCTTCACAGAGGAAATTGGTTGAACAAATCTACAAAAATTGAAAAAGTAACTCAAAACTGTACAATTTGACCTTTTTTTTTTCCCATTGTGAAGGTGAAGGTGCGCGAACTATATCAGGTTTTAGTTCTGATCTATTTGTGATTTCTTTTTCACAAAATAAAACTAAACAAAATGAAAAATTACCTTTTCAACTCAAAATTATACAATTGTACCATTTTTGCACACACACAAATTCAATACATTAAATATGACGAATCCCTCTATAAAAATAACATTAACTTTATAAAAATCGACTTGTTTCTTTTTGAAGGTGAGAGGAATTTTTTTTGTTTTATTTCTGTACTTGTGCCCCCCCCCCAAAAAAAAACAAACAAAAAAAAAAAACATAATATCCAATATCAAAATTTCCAAAAATCTAAGTTTTCCCATGGAAATATTTTATAATATATTAGAGAATGTTTAAAAATGAACAACTTAATGATTGTACTTAGTTAGAGGAGGTGTGCCTTGTGTATGTTGTGTATATTTTAATGTAATCCAATGTACAAATAAAGCTGCTTTATTTGACTGTTGTCAGATTTTTTTTAATCTAATTGTAATCCCCCCCCACAAAATGAGTATTTAAAATGAATATAAAGCTTTCCTCTACCTAAATAAACATTTATATTGAGAACAATCCAATTTTAGTATTTTTGCATCTGAAAGGGGGGGGGGGGGGGGGGGGTGCACCAACACTGTGAACATTCTATTCCGCTCCATGTGAAAGTTGCCACTCTAAAAATGAACGCTCGGGGCCAAACTATTTTGATGGCCGTTTTATGGTTCGCCTTTTGAAAGGAATGCGAGTTTGAAGGCCGTGTTGTGCCGAACTCAACTACACTAAAATAAGATAAGTTAAGAAACAGCCAAGTTAAGAAAGCGGAATATAAAATGCGAGTTGAGCCTCCCATGTTTATTTGGACTTTTTTGATGCTTTATTTTGATTTTAGTAGAAATATGTGCAAAGCAAAAGAGATGAAACGTTAAATACGAAGAACAACATATAGTCATGGGAAAATTGGGGAAAAAAACATACTGTATTTACATATATTAGGGCTGCACAATATATGAAAAAATATCAATATTGCAATATTGGCCCATGCAATATGCATATCGTAAAGACATGCAATAAAGTTTCATATGGAATTTTATGCTTTTATCTGAATTTGGCCAGTCAGACTAACTAAAATGTGCACCACCATCCAATATAGTTGAACATTATCGAGAGGTCATTACAATTAATTAACAAAGATTATGTTGAAAAATTATTCTTTCATTAGATAATAAAAATGTCATTTCTTTAGATACATGTTAAATATTACAATAATATCTATCGCTATATTCAGCAACTATATCACATATCGCATGATTTTCCAATATCGTGCACCACTAATATATATATATATATTATATATATATATATATATATATATATATATATATATATATATATATATATATATTAAAAACTTAAAAAAAATGCACAAAATATTCAAATAGTCTATTTGACCTTTATTTTTACATTTAAATTTAAAATATGTTAATTATGTGTTTTTCATTTTAGTCATATGACTATTATTATCATGTTGGGCCATGCTCACTTATTTTTAAAAATAGGACTATGATCACGTCTTAACTTAAAAATGTGATAAAAGATAAACAAAAAAAAGAGACATCACAATTATGAGAAATAATAAAAAGAATTGATAAAAAATAAGAAATAACCAAATATCTGATCATGAAAAACAATATAAAAATACATCAATAATCGTAATGATGACAATGCTTACTGCTGCAATATTTGCTGACCTTTTATCAAAGAAAGCATCGATGATTTGCTTCTTGATGGGATTGTTGGCCAGTGCTGGAATTGCGTCCAGATTTGCTCTGCTGCAGTGCGACAACACGCACACGCGCACCCATACACACACACACAGGTCACTGTTATTTTTGATGTGACATTTTTCCACATTTCCAACTCAAAGTCGAGCAAATTCAAGAAGCCTTGGCGGAGGTCTGCAGTGAACTGAGTGGGAGTCGAGTCTTTGGAATTTATTGACTTTTTTTTTTTTATGGCACGGCGTTTATTGACTTGCAAAGAGCAAGAGGTTTGCATTGCGACATTCACAAGAAAGTTTCTTCCTGCTTTGCAAACAGATGATACGGAAAATCGGATGCATTGAAATTTTACAATTTGGTATCCCAAGAAAAGAAAAAAAAGAATGAAATCAACTTTTCTTTTTTTAAATTGCGTTTGGGGAAAGGCGTGCACGGCAAATGAGCTGAGCTTTTGCGTCAGGTTGCACACCGCATTTTGAACAACTCTGCAGACGTTTTTCTGCTTGAAAAATCGGAAAAAGCATTAAGTTAATTCTTCGACGGTTGCTGCTATGACGTTCAAATGTGGATGTTATTTTTCAATTGCACGACATCGACGACAGAAAAAGTCAATAACAAAATGCACAAAAAAATAATAATAATTCATGAATTGTTGCTTGTTTACTTCCAAAGAATACAATTTATTTCCAAACTGTGCAACATTAAACACATGAAAAGCCAAAGGGGGAAAAAAATGTTTACGTACAGTTAATCCGTTGCACAGTACTTACAAAGTACAAACTGCTGAACTGATTCTAGTGTGACATCATACACGATATTTGAATTTGGAGGTTTTTAACAACTTTGTTTTCCATGAAGAAAATTGTGGTTGACCTCTGACCTGTGCAACTTAGAAGACACAAACCACCAAAGAAAGAAGAAAAAAACAACAACAAAATGCACGGTAACGAGTTAACTCATTGACTCCCAGCCATTTTCACTGGAGAAACCCCCTTCTGACAGATTTTGCAAGGTCCACAGAATATTGTGTTCTATTGCTATAAAAACATGGAACCTTCCAAAAGAAAGATGAGAGTCTTTTCTTTCATCAGGAAAAAAAAGTATGTTTCTATCTGTTTCCGTTTTGCAGAAATTAGAATTAGAATATAACGAAGTTTCATCAATATTCACATTGCTGGTGAAAACACTGGCAAACAGCTTGTTGCAACATGGCCCTGGTTTATATCTTATACTCTGCTGCTACCTTCTGGCCATGTTTTTAATAACTACCATTGCTTTAAGACGCCTCTTCATGTCAGAAGCTGCATCAAAGCCTTCTGTATGCTCTTGCATTAAAAAAATAAATAAACCAAAAACAACAACAACAACAAACAAAAAAAACGTGTAATCACGCTTCTGGGAGTGAATGACAAAGTATTAAAAACGTTTTTACACGTTTTTGGGCTTGAATTAGTTACTGACTTGACCTAAAATTGAGGTTGAGTTGTACAACAAGGACCCACAAAGCCAAAAAAGAAAAAAAAAAAAAAGTAACATTTTTGATGCTATTTGCTCACCCACAATGCATCATTCCGCCAAGCTGCTGCTGAGCTAGCGATACATTTTCATTTTCTTACATTTTCAAAATAAGATTCTTCATGGTTGACCTTTTACCTTATCGTCTCCTTGTTTCCGCTCAGTTGTCGGAATCTTTTGTGGAGATTTTTGATCTGCTCTGTGGAAACTTTGACACACGCACAAGTGGGTCACAAAAAGAGAAATGTCAATTAAAAAAGAAAAAAAAAGACAGAGAGATAAGTCCAATCAATAAGGAAGTGACACACAGAAAAAGTTCAAAGTCTGTCAAACTGCCCAAACATTCACCGGACACAACATTAGATACACCTGCTGCACCATCAATAATCATTCTATAGAAATATCTAAATAAAAGATTACACAATAAATTTTATCTCGATGTAAAAAAAATAAAATAAAATACATGTAGCACAATACCAATTATACGTTTTCTTATTATTTTCTTTATATTTAATTAAGAATATTTAAATATTTGCATACTTAATTAAGTTGAACTATTTTGATGAAAACAGAATCTTGTGTATTTATTAAAATGTGCACTTTACCAATAAAGTAACCAAACCATTAAATGTTGATTTCCTTCCTCGCCCTCCCCCCAAAAAAACATACTTTTAAAAGGGTTAATCTAGAAAACATGCATCTTAAAGTTTTCAGTGTAAATATACTTCAAATGAAAACATTACTGTAAGTTAGCAATTTTAATTAACTGTAAAATAAACACGATTAGGGTTTCAATAAAAAATCAAATATGGGTATGATACTGAAATAAATGCATGATGCATGTCTATTTGAAGTTAAAAACAATTAGGAGACTTTTTTTTTTTTTAATTCTGCAAAATCAATACGAAATAACTATTGAAAACAAATACATATTAACTTCGCCATCAAATCACTGCAATGAATGCAATTGAATATACCGTCAAGTAATGAACGAAAATCCAAATTGAGATGATGAATCACATGAAACGTTTATGTCTCTTTTTACTTCCGAGTTGCTTTCAATAAATCATATCCGTGTCCAATATTGGTGCACATGCAGCAGTTACGCGTGTGTACCTAATTGAGTGTCCAGCAGTGAGTAATTTTGCTGTCGAAGGAGTGGGAAAGAATTGATCAGCCACATGCATGAAGTTTTTGTTTTTCTTCCCAACTCGGGTGTCGCCTTACATCCACTCTTGTGTGCCAACTCCTCATAGTGCCGCTGCTGCTGGTTGGGACGCGCCTGCCAGGATCCCATGATGCACGAGTGCGAGCGCCCGCCGAGCGTGACGACCCTTAACCCTCCCCTCGCCAAGTCCCTCCCTTCCCTCCTTCAGGGTCCTAAGTCCACCTCGCTGTAGTCTTGCTTTGATGAGATTATTATGGCAAGCGCTCAACGGACGTGCTCTGCGCTCGTACACCGGAGACTTGTTGCTAGTGGCATGAGTTCGATTCCGGAGGCCAGTTACACACTAGTTGACTTTTATACTAAGTTACAGGACTGGTCTAGCACAAATAGCACTGGTCTAGCCCTGGCATTTGGACTTAGGCCCACTGGTCCAGCCCGATTTTACTCTCACTCTACCACTGACGTTTATTGGCTCAGTTTGCGCTCTATATTGTAAATGGGCGAATGGGCTGCTCCTTCTAAATTGCGGGCCGGTCTCTCGGGGTAAAAGGGAGGAAAAACAATAATAGAATAGTGCCACATCGGCCCCAAAGGACAGTGGCCCACCGAGCATCTGCCCTACATGCCAGATGGCCAGTCCAGCACTGGTAAGCTCAAACACAAGAATGGAGACAAATACTTTAAGATTTGGCCTAAAAATATATTGAGGTGTAATAGTGACTCTTTTACACTGTCATTGCTCACAAAATATTGCGTAGTTTACATTATATTTGCCTTA
Source organism: Festucalex cinctus (assembly GCF_051991245.1). Lineage (NCBI taxonomy): Eukaryota > Metazoa > Chordata > Actinopteri > Syngnathiformes > Syngnathidae > Festucalex > Festucalex cinctus. The sequence goes on along the minus strand of NC_135415.1, from coordinate 10,876,192 downwards.
TGATAAATACATTTGATAATCCAGACTGCTTGTGTTACAAGCAATAACTAGCAAGCTTTTTGTTTTCTCATGTCGACTGTCATGGTGCTATATATATATATATATATATATATATATATATATATATATATATATATAAAATAGTTATTTATTTATTTATTTATTTATGTATTTCTAAGACTCATTTCAAGTATTGGCTTGACAACAAAGTCCACAAGGATTTGTAACTTCCTTGCTCTCTCACATCGCACTATGTGATTGTTTGATTTACATTTTAAAAAGTGTACGATTTCTATTAATATATAAATTCATTTTTCAGTGAATAAATAAAAACAACACAGTCAACACAAATGTAATTCCCTCACTGGAGGAAAAAAAACGTCTGTTGGATTTGCTAAAAAAAAAAAAAACAAACAAACATGGACATTGCTCACACACATTAAAAGAAATACAGAAAACGTCATTTTACACCAATCCACATTCTGTAGTTGATTTTCTAGACATCTGCAACACTTGAAGTTGACTTAATGCGCAACACTTCTGCACTATTTTGCATTTCAAACATGTATGACGTGAGTAAAATATGTTTTATCGTATGTGTCAGAATGAAACGAATGCACTGAAACTGAACCGAAGCTTCTGTAATTAATTATAACGACACCACTTAAAAAATATATATCGCCTAAAAAAAAAAAAATTTGCTCAAAAATGCTTTGACGCTTTTCTTCCAGCCTTTCTCGTTTTCCTCTTGAAACATTTCCAATATCGCCACAAGGTGGCAGTCGTGTATGGCGACTCTTCCCTGATCAACTTTGGTCTCGCTTTTTTTTTTGCATTCACAATTTCAACATTCAAGAAATCTCAAACGTCATTGTGAGATATCTGTAATTCCAATTATGACTAGGCAAAATGATCGTCATTTCGACCGTGACAAATGACGTCACTTTTGCAATTCATGTGGATGGGATTCGTCATTAACAGGGGGTTGGCCAAGATGGCGACGTGATGAGACGTAGTTTGTTGAGCTCTTAGCACAAAAGTTGACTGCATTAATTCTCTGAGTAAAACTGGCTTAAATACCCAAATATTCTGGACCTCACCGTGACTACAATTGGAACCGTGAGCCATTGAAGATGCCGAAATCAGGAAGAAGAAGTGAAAGGAGCGTGGAACGTGAAAGTCAAGCTAATGCTAATGCTAATGACCACGACTACATCAGAGGGATGGAATGCGAGGCACAGCTGTCGAATGATGACTTCCCACCGCTTCTCAATACTCCAAGTAAGCCTCCACTTACCAAGAAATCTACTTGATCCTTTTCTCACTGTACAGAAAGTGCTTTTATGTCTGACGATGCTGTCCGCACATTTGCCAACTTGATCAACTCAAGAAGTGATGAGCTTGAGAAAATGGTGGACAAAGTTTGTTCCGAGATGAAAGAGCTGAATGGAAAACTAACCTTAATCGAAAATCGGATGGACAAAAATGAGGAGGCCGTGGTGAAGTGTGTGGCACGTGTAGTTGACTTGGAAAGTTATGGACGAGGTTGGAATCTGAGACTGCACGGGTTGCCGGAAGCTGAGAAGGAACGCGAGCGTGCAGAGGTTGTCCATGTTTGCCAACAGGTGTTACCAGCTGAAAAGGAGAAGCTTCCTGATGCTGTTGATGTTGCTTATCGAGTAGGAAGAAAATACCAAGACAACCCGAAACCTTGAAGTGTCATCATCAGGTTCATCTCTCGTCGGCACAGAGAGCGGCAAAGAGCAACGACTTCCCGCAAACGACTTTATTTTATTGTCTTCTATTTTCAGGTGTTTTATTGACTCAAGGGTATTTTGAAAAAAAGTTGTCTTTTTTTTCTTTCTTTTTCTTACAAAACTACTTTTTTTTTTTTTCTGGGGAAGAGAGAATAAAAAAAATTAGGGGTGTGCTCAAAAAATCGATACGGCAATATATCGTTGCGGGCCTCATCACAATACACGTATCGATACGCAGGCGTCAGAATCGATATTGCTCGTTAACTTTAAATCGTCACTTCACGTTTGCCTTTGCGGCTTGCATTGTACCTAAAAAATAAAAACCAGAAGCGTCTTTGAAGTTAATGGCCTTCAATTAATGCAAAAATAGCTCAGCGGTGATTGGACACTGTCTTGATAAGAAAAATGAAAGCAGAGGAAGAATGTCAAAATTTATTTATTGATAAACTTAACAAAGCACGTGTCTCAGTGTACCAATTTTCCTATATTTTGTTTAAAAAAAAATAAAAATAAAATGTGTCTTATTTGGGATACATATGTATCGCGATACGTATCGTATTGTGGCCCCTGTATCGCGATACGTATCGTATTGTGGCCCCTGTATCGCGATACGTATCGTATCGTGAGGTTGGCGGCAATACACAGCCCTAAAAAAAATATGTATATGTATATTTTTTCTCTTTTCTTTTTTGCTTTTTGTAGAAATTATGAAAAGGAGAAAAAATTGGTAAAAATTGTAATCAAAGTATGGGTTTATCTTGTTTTTTTCGGGAAAAGAAGGAAAGAAACAACTCTAGCTTTAGTTGAATTTGTGGTTCTTTTTACTTGCTTATTTTTACTTCTGCTAATCTTGACAATGTATGTTTAATCTATCTTTTTTTTTTTTAAGAGCTCAGAATTGTTCATTCGGTAGTCTTACCGATTCAACGTCTTATCATCATTGCTTTTTTTTTTGTGTGCGTGCGTTTGCGTGCGCGTGCGTGCAAATACGTATAAATTTATACTCATGAATTCACCTAAAACCTTATAAATATCCCATTACCCTTCGCCTTAACCAGGTACTTCAGAATCTTGCCAGAGTCGTGAGGTTCAAATGGTCAGGAGACCAGAGAAAAGGTCAGAAAAAATAAAGAGAAAAGAAATGTTTAATCTATCTAAAGGTTTGCTCATAAGTAGTATCTTTATTTCTATTTGTTGACTACTGTCTGCTTAAAGTTGTTAAATTTATCTTTTCTTTCACTTAATGCCTACGAAATAGTACTAAATGCAAAGCCTTGTTTCTTTTTGCCAAACAGTTCAGGGCACATCTAGTCTACTTAAAAGAGACTCACTCGGTTGCAAAGGACACAAACTTCTGGAAATCACAATCACAAACTGCGTCTGGTTTTCTCATGGAACAGAACACTCAGCTGGAGTTGCGACTTTGAAATACAGATACAAAAGGAGAAATTTTGTTTACTGAATGTGATCCAGCTGGTCATTTTATTTGCCAAGCTATACAGTTTAATGATCAAGTATACATAATAGGCAATTTGATAAAAGTGGAAAATGATCATCTTTTTATGTTGGTTGAGGATTTAGTGTTAGGTTGGTTAGCAAAATTTCCGAATGCTGTTTTGTTGATAGGAGGTGATTTCAATGTCGTACTCGATAACAGCATGGATAAATGGCCTCCTGGCTCGTCAAATCGGGTAAACACTGGCTTAATTCCATTTATGGAAGAATATGACCTTGTTGATCTATGGAGAGTAAAATATCCCAACAATAGGACATTTACATGGAGTAATAAAACAGGATCGAGTCAATCAAGAATTGATTTTTGGTTTACCTCAAAGAGTGTTAACAAAAATGATATCGAGGTGAACATACATCCTACCCCTCTCACAGTTCATAGGGCCATATACATTCAAATAAATCTATCATCTTCTCAACTTGGTGCTGTTTGTTCAGCATATTGGAAGCTTAATAGCTCATTGCTATCGAATGAGGTTGTGAAAAAGGAGGTAATGACTCTAATTTCTTACTTTTTGTCTAAAGCTAAGAAAGAAAAACAATTTTGTGCCAACAGGGAACTTTTGAAATTTGAACTAATTTTTCAGGAAATTTTGTAGTGATTTAGCTAGATATAAAAGAATTGCAGAATTAAATTTAGTTTCAAGAATCACCTGCTTGTCTACAAAAGCCATAGATATTTTAACAGAGGAAGAAAAATTGGAGCTTTCTACTCTGCAAACTAAATTAGACGAACTGTATTATCAAAAAGCTAAAGGAGCATTTGTTAGGTCCAGAACAAGATGGCTTGAGGAAGGGGAACAAAACTCACACTACACTTTTAATTTGGAAAAACATCATGTCAATATCAATAAATTAGATAAGACGATATTGTGGCAGTTTTAATATCACGGTATTGACCTTATCGTGACATCCCTAGTCAATTATGGATATATGTAACGGGATTGTACATATCTGGAACTTGAGTTTGAGATATGTGATTCTGCAATGGTGTTTATTTAGCATTAATTGGAACAACCACCTGCCTGCTGCGAGTGCATATACACGAATTTTATGGAAACAATATTTTGCCATACTTTATTATGGAAACATCAATATTCTGCTATTCTTTATTTTTCAATACTTTACACCATCAATGCGACTGCTCAAGTCCTTCACTAATTTATTTGGGGGGCGGCCATTTTGACGTCATGGCTGGAAATGACGTCATTTTCAGGCGTCACTGCAGCAAAGTAGCAAAATGGCCTCCCGCTGAGATGGACGAAAACGGACGGATTTTGCTGCTTCGTTCCTGTTCCGCAAAACGGCCACCAGTGAGTTCAACTTGGCAAAAGCGGCGCAAACGAAGGTAGCGCACGTGCGCAGTCAGCGTTCTCTTTTTGAGCGAACGTCATGCGGCGAACGAGGCGGGCTATAAAGTGGTCCTCTCAGCATGGGTGTTCATGCGCGCCTTTCAACTGTTCCCGTATGCCGCAAAGCGAGCAGCCGAAAGGTTTTTCTCCCGTGTGCGTGCGCATGTACACGTTCAAGTTGCCCTTGCACGTGAAGCGTTTGCCGCACATGGAGCAAGCAAAGGGTTTCTCCCCGGTGTGCGTTCTCATGTGCAGCGACAAGTGCACGCTGCTGGGGGGACCGCTTCCCGCACACGGAGCACGCCGAGGATTTCTCCTGGGTGTATACCCGCGCGTGCGACACCATGCGGGACTTGAGCGCGAAGCGCTGGCCACAAACGGAGCAAGCGAACGGTTTCTCCGCCGGCGGTCGTCTTCGGTCAGACCGGTCAGAGGTGGCGCGCTGGCGTCCGGCTCCCGCGCTTCTTCTTTGACGTGGGGGGATTGGGGCTCCTCCTGTCCCCTCTGGGAATTGTCTTCTGAGGGATGTGAGCAAGAAAACTTTTCAATTCACAGCTTTTTTTATTTTTATTTTTTTGGTCTTACACATTTCCACATGACATGGCATGAAATACAATCTCGAGGGCCTGGGTTAGCCCAGTAAGTCCCAAGACTTGTGAAAATAACGCAAGATAAAAATATATAAAAGAAAAGGCTAATGCTTAGAATGGAAATTTGAAATGAAAATGCAAGAGGCTTGAATTTCACAAATTAATTACAACATAATTTTTACTTGACAAAAACAATGTCATATCAAACAATCAAATAATTGTGATTGCTATTTTTCCAGCCCAAATATGTACTATTGGGTTCGAGCTCTGCATGCTGCAGGTGCCTCGTAATGTGCAGCATTGAAAAACAAGTCACAAACCACAAGGCTTGTTGCTTTCACCTTCTGTTTGACAACAAAAAATAATTGTAATAAAATTAACTGAGCGTGCAGATGGGCTTGACAAGTGTTTGCGGATTGATCTCGGACATAAATGAAGAGTTAAAACTATAAATGAATAATTATGGGCCAAGAGTTTTCAATAACAGGAAACCTATTTTACAACTTTCCCACAGAAATTTACATTCCCCTCCGCCACATCTGCACAGACGAGCAGCAACTTTAACCAAACTGCTTTAATCGGGTTTCACCCCCACAAACACTGCAGTTGGATCAAACAACATGGGGGTTCTCCGATGGAAATATATATATAAAAAAAAAAACATCTGGATGTTGGTTGCACACATTAAAATCATGTTTTCCCATCATGTTTTATCAACTGCGCAAAAAAACACACACACAAATAATGTCATTTGGTTGTAGGCTACTTCATGATTGCAGAGGATAAAGTTTTTGCGTTTTCTGTAAATGTGAAAAATGCATGTCATGTAAGCAGAGAGAGAGAGAGATAGAATTATGTGCAATTGCAGCACAGCACGACCTAAGAAATAAATAAGGTTCATGCTAGTCAACCTGGTATCATCATTTTGGCTTTGAAAGAAACAACGTCAAAGGCTCACGCCAGGCCGCGAATGGGGCAGGCGACAACTTCGTCCTCTCAGCGGTGCGAGTTCATGTGCGCCTTTAAACTGTTCCCGTACGGGAAGCGTTTGTCACAAAGTGAGCAGCCGAAAGGTTTTTCTCCCGTGTGCGTGCGCATGTGCACGTTCAAGTTGCCCTTGCACGTGAAGCGTTTGCCGCACAGGGAGCAAGCAAAGGGTTTCTCCCCGGTGTGCGTTCTCATGTGCAGCTCCAAGTGCACGCTGTGGGGGAACCGCTTCCCGCACACGGAGCACGCCGAGGATTTCTCCTGGGTGTGTACCCGCGCGTGCGACACCATGCGGGACTTGAGCGCGAAGCGCTGGCCGCATACGGAGCAAGCGAACGGTTTCTCCCCCGTGTGCGTCGTCGCGTGCGCCTCCAAGTGCACCTTCTGTGAGAAGCCTTTGCCGCACAGCGAGCAGCGGAAGGGTTTCTCCCCCGTGTGCGTCCTGCCGTGTGAGACCATGTGCGACTTTTGGAAGAAGCGTTTCCCGCAAACGGCGCAGCGGAAGCGTTTCTCTCCGCTGTGCGTTTTCGCGTGCGCGACCATGTTGCACTTGTGAGAGAAGCTTTTGCCGCAAACGGAGCACGCGTGACATTCTTTGGCCGCCGCCGGCTCGTCCCGGTCGTCTTCGGTCGTCACGACCACCGCGGTCAGAGGTGGCTCGCTGGGGTCGGGCTCCCGCGCTTCCTCTTTGACGTGGGGGGGCCGGGGGTCCTCCTGCCCCGTCTGGGGATCGCCTTCTGAGGGGACGTGAGCAAGAAAACATTTCAATTCACAGCTTTGGTTGACTTTTACTCAACTTGATTTATTTTCAAAGAATTTATTTTCTCAAAATGCAAGGATGGAAACATGCAAGGATTTATTATTATTATTATTTATTGTTATTTTTTTTATACACATTTTCACATGACCTGGCACAAAATACAATCTCGAGGTCCCAGGTTAGCCAAGTAAGGCCCAAGACTTGTGAAAATAACACAAGATAAAAATATATAATGCTGAGCATGAAAATGAGTAATAAAAATGCAAGAGCCGTGAATTTCACGCAATATTTACAACATAATTTGTACTTGAGAAAAATATTAATGTTCAACTGTGCAGGCATGAATGGGCATGACGCTATGAAGAGCAGCTTTAGTAGTTGAATAAATACAAAGTTTTGAAATCACAAATAAAGAATTGCGATAATTATCGGCAATTATCGACCTATTTGACGCCAAACAGATAAATCAGATAATAGAGAAATCTGCTGATCATTATCGGAAATTTGATTTCAAATATATAAACCAGATAATGAAGAAATCCAGCAATAATTATAGACATGCCACGTTGGTCCATCTGTTGTGACTCATATCAATAAAATTCAGCTTCATGGTGCTTTACATACATTGAAACATTGTGCAAAGTTTATACAATGTTTCAATGTATTTGTTAGACTTATAGTAGGACTCGAAAGCATATTTGTATTCAAGTTAATTTTGCAAACACATTATCGGCTTACGTACTTATCAGTTATCGACATCGGCACCTCTAAATTATTGGTTTGTCGGTATCGGTTGAAAAAAAGCATTATCGTGCATCCCTAATTGTGATTGCTATTTTTCCAACCCAATTACATAATCTAACCATATAGTTGTAAACAAGTAAGAACGGCTTTATTATTGACACATATATCTATAACCTTGTATACTTCGTGAAATTTGTTGATAAGGTCATACTATGGACTCGTCATGCAAAGCAAAGTAAATCTGAACAGCGAAGGTTCGTGCGTGACACCCCATTGAAAAGGAATTGGGGGAAATAATTTTATGCATTATGAATGTTTTATAAAATGATCGTCAGATTAAAAAAAAAAAAGGGAACCGGGTCAGCCTCAGAAAATTGCAGCAGTCAGGCACTAATTTATAAAACATTTTTTAAAACAATTACAGAGTACAAAGATGGAGGAAAAAACATCTGACATACAAAAACAGACATAGCAAAAAAACAAAAAACAAAAAAAGTCAGAGCAACATTTGGTCCAAATGAATTCAAATGTCATAAGAATGCATTTATGGAGACTGGGGTCAAAGTTGTATTTTACCATTTTAAAAATGTGCAGAATTTTACACGTTACTTCATGTTAAAGGTGAGATATCTTTGAAAGGGATTACACCACGGTATTTTAAAGGGATACTTGACTCATTGAGCCATTTTCAGCATCAAAAGTCCATATTTTGTCGATAATGAATGTGGTATCTTCATTATTTTTCATGTAAAAGTAATTTTTCAACTTGCTCGTCACCTGTGCCGAGGAAGTAGGTACCGACCAATCATGGCTCACCTGTTTTCTGGGTTTCCTCGGCACAGGTGATGATGTCATCATCAGTCGACAGCAAGTAGAAAACTTACTTTTTAAAGGTATTAATTGTACATCAAAAAAATAATGACGTTATCAGATTCACTATGGACAAAATATGAACTTTTCACTGCTGAAAATTGTTCAGTGAGTCAAGTATCCCTTTAAGCCTTTCCAACAGTTCACTTTTGGCATATAATGATTCAAATTTACCTTTGACACCGTGGCAATGTCTTTTTTTTTTTTTTTTATTAAATATTAGGTGTTTTGCAGCATTATTTTTGTCACGCGGAAGTCAAACACCCGGTTCAGTAAAACCCCGCCTCTCCCCGTTTGATTGCCACGCCCCCTCTCCCCGGCGAGCCGACTGTAGTCTGCTGGTTGGAGCTTTGCGTTTGAGCACTCCGACGAGTACGCCACGCAACTTGACGTGAGCCAATTCTTCAAGAAACTTTTGAAACGAAACAGCTCCTTGCCGCCGCAAGAAATCGTGGCGGAGGATGGGAGGAGAGGAAAGAAGAAGGAGGAAAACAAAAAAAAACAAACCTGAACTGGACTCGAACCAGTCACTTGCTGCTTACAGATCAAGCACATCAACCGCTATACTATTCGTTTAGTTAGGTTCCACAGCGCAAAAGTTTGACTTGTAGTTTACCCAAGTGTCAGCCAGAACTTTATTTTTTTATTTTTTAATTAACTCAAAATTTGGTGCGTTTCCATTCCCCTCAGTTTTGCGCAAAAGGCATGTTTCGTAAATTCAAGCTGGTCATGGAAACACTGGATTTGCCATTAAAAAAAAACAAAAAAACAAAATCACAATGTTTTTGTGCTCTCATGAGGTGGTTTTTGAGATGTATCAAAATAGAAGTATTTCGCAAAAGTGTAGTGGAAACACTTTTTTGCGCATTAGTAGTCATCTGACACCCGCCCGGTCATGGAAAAAAGCAATGTAACACGTTGTTTATGTGTACTTTTATATACTTGCAATTGAATAATATTAATTTTGAGAATTATTCATTTCGGTAGTGTATTTTAGTTTTACATGCTGAAGTGTTTTGTATACTGCACACGTCATGAGCGTAAAAGAGAGAGCGGTGGAACCGAGCGAGCCTCGTTCGAGAAGTTGAATAAAAGGAGAGGAGCTTGAAATCCTGTCCTGTCGTGTCTGGTTAATTTAGCAAGGAAGACGCCAGAAAACATCAGAAACTTTAAACTTTTTATAACCCGACCTTTACCCAGCCTCCGGGATCAACAACAACAACAACAATTTAGGAATACAGGAAGTAGGAAGTACGGGGACAATCGCTGTTGTGTTGGAACTGCCTCCCCAGGGGACAACAAGTCTTTTTAAGCACAAAGCGATTTACAGGGCCAATATGCCGCCATTCAATGCACGTTCCATATCGTTACAGAATGGAAACACACTAATTCTGACACCCCTAATATATATATGTGTATCGGGGTTGTCTATGTAGAGAGTCTTCCAAGGGGCCCAGCCCACTCGGTCCATGCAGAACGTCCATAAGCCACGCCTCCGGGAAAGTGGCCTGCCTCAGATCTCGTCCCGCTCGGTCGGTGCGGAATCCATACGAGCGAGTCTGCACCCGGCATCTTTGCCGGGGTCCTGAAACTCCGTGACGAAGATCCTCCGATAGACCCATTCCTTCTCCGGTTCTCTCCCACTCGCCCTGCATTGTTCCACGTAAAGACGATGCATTTGCGCGACGGTCGAGCCCGGCCGGAGGTCCTCGCGCCGCCGCCGCGCGTGGCCGCTCTCGCACTCGAGAAACGAGCCGATGTGGTCTTTGATGGCCCGCAGGGACTCGTCGCTGAGCCTCTTGCGATTGTCGTGCTTGCCCCCGCCGTCGGGGGACCGGAGACCTCGGCCTCTCCCGACGTGTTTTTGGAGCGCTCGATCAAGTCTTCCGTTGGAAACGCAGAGCGTGGCCAGAAAGAAAGTCTTGCACACCTCCACGTGGCCGCTCGGGCCGGTGGTCAAGCTGTACTTGCGAGAGTAAATCCGGTTTTTGGGTTCGTCCGCCGCGTCCTGCTCCGCTCGCGGCGGCGGCGGTCGTCGGCGTTGGATGTTGACCAGCTTGACGGAAGCGCAGATGAAAGCGTTCTGCAAATCAATATTGCCCAGGTCCCAGAACTTCCGGAAGATCGCTCGCCGCTCTTCTTCCGAGACGCGTTGGGTGCATTTGTGTCGGCACGAGTGGCGGGGGAGGGCCACGAGGTTTTTCTTGGGAATGGGGATGCCCCTGGTGTTCACGTAGGCCTTGCCCTGGTTTCGGGCCTCTTTCATTTGACTCCTCAGCCGTTCGTGGGGATGACGCTTTCTCTTTTTGCACTTGCGCGGTGACGCTGAAATGGAAAGTTCAATATTTACACTCGCGCTCGTTACCGGACGCTTTTACAAGGCCTTCTTAGTGTTAAAGGAGACAATTTGAGAATTGGCCGAGTAGTGGCCATTGGTTGGCAACGTGACAAGCAGTCACCATCTTTGTGGAATTTTCAACCATCCAGTTTGGTGTACAATGAATTGTACACACAACAGTGAGTATTTCATCATAGGGCCCAACCGATTAATCGGCCGCCGATTATAATCGATTATTGGCCTTTAAACATCGGCCAATTACTTTCCCCTTAAAACGCTATAGAAGAAAACCGAAATTTCCAACGGTGTGACCGTACCACCCTAAATGCACCATTTGGTTGTGTAGCATTAGCAACTGGCAAGTGTGTAGCGTATGTTATTCTGTTGTCCTCAAGCGTCCTTTCAGATTTTTAATGACACCACAGTTGGAGTTAACTGTCAAACTATAGACACGTTAAAAATAACATCCACTGTATATTTGAATACAAAATATGCTTTGTTTTTAAAACATCGCTAGCGTAGCGCTAACAGGAAGTTAACAAATGCTAACAGGAAGTTAGCATCGACTGTTTGTTTGACTTTGTTTACTCCATATGTAGTAAACATTTTGTTGGGGGGCCTGCAATCCGTGCTTCTAGATGACAATCCTGCCCTTGCCGGCCACCGCCGTCCCCACGAGGTAAGTGATTGTCTTTATTATTATGCATTTTTTTGGTTTTGCGTTTGGCACTACTCCGACTGCCGGGCGACAATAATGAATAACGAGGGATAATGCTAAAATGGCGTTGCCACTGTTGTACAGACTTGTCTTGCTTACCGCCTGGTTTTTCTTTTTTTTTTCATTTTCGTGCAGCTGTGACATGTATGAAAATTCATCTGTAGGGTATTTTCTGAATGAAGGAAAGGGGTTTATAAGTGGGAAGGATATAATAATTGAAAGAACTGAGGTTTAGCGAGTGTTGGTTGTGCCCAACAGACGCGCACACACACACACACACACAAAAGCCATAAAAATGTACTCCCGACAACTATCCAAGATGTAAGACAACCAGATATGATTGTGATTTTTTTCATTACAAGCAGCATATTCCTTCAGTGTTCCAGTCTTGTTTTGTTGGAAAACATTGAACAATATCGGCGAAATAATACAAATGTTGTTTTTTTTTTTAACTGCACATGTAGTTCTCTCAAATAAAAACAAAAATCATATTAATCATCTCAGCAGAAGAGGACTTTTTCAGACCTCTGAGGAGGGAGATAAGATGGGTGGAAAAGATCGGTTTATTTCTAAGGGATCGGCCAATCCCCGATCTTCCAAAATTAAGGAAATCGGCCGGCCGATTGATCGGTACACCCCGAGTCTATACTAGTCAATTTGGCACCAGAGATATCATTCTTGGACACAACTAGTAGATTTGGGCGCAGTAGGCATCTCGCTTAATAGACTGTTTAGATTCATCTAGAACAGGGGTGTCAAACATACAGCCCGCGGGCCGGATCAGGCCCGCAAAGGGGTTTAATCCCGCCCACGAGATGATTTTGTAAAGTATAAAAAAAAAAAAAAAAAAAAAAAAAAAAAAAAAAAAAAAAAAAAAAATTGTAAAGTCTGATTAATTAATCAGCTGTCCACAATCTAAACATAATAATTTTATACGTTCACAAGCAGTCCTCAGATGAGCAATGCAACTTGTACGGGGGAATCGTCCTGGATGTCATTATTTCACACACAACTCAAAGTTACGGTTTGTTTAATTATTATTATCGTCATTAGGGCCCTAATGTTTTTGTAAAAATTCTTCTTCTTCTTTATTTTCCGCAAACGATCGCATTTTTGAGGACCTAAACATTTACGAAAACTCACCAAACTTTGCACACTCTTCAGGCCTGGCGAAAAATTTGATATTATGAAGTTGTCAAAACAACGCAACCCTTTAGCGTCCCCGAGCATAGAAAAATAAAAACAAATCCCGGCACGTTTGACCAAGAGCTACGAAAATTGGCAGGCACGTGTAGCACCCCGGGACACACAAAAAAAAAAAAGTCAATTGGGAGCATGTAGCTAAAATGTACAGGAAGTGAGCTATGAATTTTTGAATGTCCAATTTTGGCCCATTTTGGCACATTCACTGCGGTCATGCTTTTTCCCCCTTTGCAAACAATTTTCATCCAATTGACTTCAAACTTGGCATTTATCATCTCAAGACCTGAGACAACAACTGGGCAAAAAATCTTGACTTTTCGAAATACTATATGACGGGGGCGGGGCATCACAAATTGCCTTTAAAATTTTATTTGTCCAGAAAGTGAAAATGCTTAATAACTACCATGTACAAGCTCCAGAAAATCCCAAACTTCTCATGCAACTTAATAGTCACGGCCTGAAAACATCTATACGATAAAATTCTGTTAGCCATATAGCGCCACCTAGTGGTGACAATAAATGTCCTACTTTACGTTTTTAGCTACTGTGCCAAGCTTGTTGAAGGGATCCGGTTGAAAATTGGTCAGAAAAGCCTTAAGATGTTGATCATGCCCCACACCGAATATTGTAACTTTTCGCCAAAGGGCGTGGCCGCTACGGCGCCGCAAAGTCTGAAGATTTTTTCATGACAGTAAAAGCTGCTTTAACTTGACCCAGATGGTCCAATCTTCTCAAAATTTCACACATTTGATGAGAGTCCAGCCCTGAAGACATCTACGAACTTCTATTTCATCTTACTCATAGCGCCACCTACTGGCAATTTTTTTTCTTACGATTTTTCTTCAAAGTTTTTCTCCAACCAGGTTAACTGGACCTACGTTATAGTTTCTCAGATGAGGGTTTCGGCCTTCATGATGTCACAACACGAAGTGTGTCAGTTTTCGCAAATCGCTGTGGGCGTGGCTAAGCGCTGTTCGCCAAGAAAACAACGCCAGTTTTGAGGGCCTAAACTGGCACAGAAACATACGAGACTTGGCACACACATCTGGCCTGGCAAAATGAGCAATATTTTATCGTGGATTGTGCTATTTTTACAAAAATGACTCAATAGCGCCCCCTAGAAATTTTTTATTAAGCAGCCCCAGTTGTACGTTTAAACAAGATCTTCGGACATTTTTAGGTGTATGAGGGCACCCAAGACCTCTTTTCTTCTTTGGAAAATTATGAATTATAAATTAAATGACTGAACACCAAAATATGTTTTTTTTAAATTTTAACCCTTTATTCCCTAATTTAGGATTAGGGCGAAATTTGACCCTTTGGGATTTCGGGGTATAATTTCGAAAAATCTGAGTAACAAAAACTGTCAGTAAACTATTTAGAATTCAACAAAATAATCAATCAAATACACAGCTACATTGAACAATATATATATATATATATATATATATATATATATATATATATATATATATATATATATATATATATATATATATATATATATATTTATTTGTTGCATTTTAGAACTGGATTTTGACTGTACAAAAACACTTTGGCCAATGGAAACAAGAACACAGGGACAAAATCACTGCTGGAAAAAAACAACAAAAAACAACACCATTGGTCTTTCTTATCCAAAAATCTGTCAGAACTCACACTAGACATTGTGATAGTGTTTGAAACAATTTATTTTTATTTTTTTGTGAATGCAGAGAGGTACTGCACATTTTTCACAGTGCATTTCAGTCTTGAGGTCTTCGCACACAGCATATCGACGGCGATTTTCCTCCTTGACAGGCCAATGGCCGATTTGGTCAAAACGGACATCAGCACTCTGATAAACTCGAACAAATCTTGGTGGTGGCGGGGATGAGGGGGAGCAGGAGCTAGGAGTTGAGGGCCTACCCTTCTTTCTTGCTGTTCCAACTTCAACCAAACCTTGAGCAACCAAACCCTGAAACTTGCGAAGCTTGAGAAATTTAGATCCAGTGATTCCCTGTGCCTCACAATCACGCTGGTAAAGGAGCCATGCATTGATCACCGCAACAGACATGAAGTGCCAGAAAAGTATCATATACCAGCGACGGGCCCTGATGGGAAATTTACAGCGTGCAAGATGCGCATCCAGCATGTCAACACCTCCCATGGAAGCGTTGTACTCTTTGATGATGTTCGGTTGATCTATGTAGGTGTACTCTTTCTTTTTTTTTTTTTGGACTTGTCCCAGCGCCTAGCTTTTCTCAAAGGTTCTGGTCCAGCATATGTTGATATCAAACTGACTGCTTTCATGTCTTGCCATTTCAAACAAACTGTGTTGGTGTTGGACTCCAATTGATAATCGTAGGATCCACGGCCTTTCTTGGACAGGTCTTTGTCAGGTATCAGGTTGCACTTGGACATACGGTTTTTCCTCACAGTTCCTGTGTAGTAGATTCCCTTTGCCAATAATTACTCAATGAGGGGCATGGAAGTGAAAAAATTGTCAGCAAAAATCAGGAAATTTACTTTCTCTGCAAGCGATTCGCACAACTTCACTACAATGTCTCCACCAACTCCCAACTGACTGTTTTTTGGCCCTTTTTGTCCATTGCCACCACCTTTTCCTTGATATATGTCAAAGTCGTGCAGGAGGCCAGTGATACAACAGCGCGCCCACACGATGAATCCCCAGGGATGTGACTTTCCTTTGATATATTGCCTTGTGCCACCAAATTTACCTTTGTACGGCACCATCATCTCATCAATGGATTGTTTTTGTCGAGGTGCAATTGTGAGACATTGTCTCCGAAAAGAATCCAAAAATGTTCTCAGTTTCCAAAGTCGATCCTTTTTTACTTCTTCATTGGCCATTTCATTGTCTACAAAGTGGATGACAGAGAGTAGCTGGTTGAATCGGTTGCGACTCATTTTGTCTGCCACAGGCCCATAACGAACTTCACTTTCCCAGTACTGTCGTACTCCAGACATTTGAACTAATCCCATCCTGAGGTACATTCCAAGAACTTGTTCTATCTCCTTGACTGAAGTGTTTACACATTTCCCGTGTTTTTGAACACTGTGCTGATTGGTATGTTCTACAATATTTTCCAACATATCAAGGGAAACAAAGCGGCAAAAGTAAACCTGTCTGTTGTAGCATCCTGGTATGACTTAACTTGTCCTTGAAAACTCACGTCAGGTAACTCAAAGACTTTCTTTCGCCACCTGTAAGTTTTTGTGGCACAATGAGGGTCTAACTGTGGGTTTGCAGTCTCTGGAAATTGCAAATCTTCATCACTGGACGAGTCACTGTCTTGGGCAGAAGATTCACCACCCTCACTTTCATGCAGTTGAAACGATTCATCAGAATCACTATCGCTGTCCAATTCGGTGCCAAAGTCACTATCATCAGCTTCAAGTTGTTCCAATACTTGTCTTACAGTGTACTTTCTCTGTTGCTTTCCCTTTCGTAAAGAGCAACTGGCCATACTCCCTGAAAAGATATAGGTAATTATTAGTCCCTGTACCTTTAACTTATCCATCCATCCATTTACTACCACTTATCCGAGGTCGGGTCTCGGGGGCAGCAGCTTTAGGAGGGAAACCCAGACTTCACTCTCCCCAGCCACTTCAACCAGCTCCTCCGGCGGGATCCCAAGGCGTTCCCAGGCCAGCCGATAGACATCATCTCTCCAGCGTGTCCTGGGTCGTCCCCGGGGCCTCCCGCCGGTGGGACATGCCCGGAACACCTCTCCAGGGAGGCGTCCAGGAGGCATCCGAACCAGATGCCCGAGCCACCTCAGCTGGCTCCTCTCAACGTGGACGAGCATCGGCTCGACTCTGAGTCCCTCCCGGATGACCGAGCTTCTCACCCTATCTCTAAGAGAGAGCCCGACACCCTGCGGAGGAAACTAATTTCGGCCGCTTGTATCCGGGATCTCGTTCTTGCGGTCACGACCCACAGCTCGTGACCATCGGTTGGAACGTAGATCGACCGGTAAATCGAGAGCTTCGCCTTTTGGCTCAGCTCTTTCTTCACCACGACGGACCGATACAGAGTCCGCAACACCGCCTGTCGATCTCCCGCTCCTTCCTGCGCTCACTTGTGAACAAGACATTAGACTTTAACTTCGTAAAATATATTACACAAATGAACTAATTTCAAGTCTTTAGGCAAATACAAGACTGTCACCATTCTCTGTGACAAAGTCACCAGAACGAATGTGGCTGACATTTTTTACCCCATACACCCAAAGTGTCATTTTTGACCCATTGTTTTTTGAACTAGCTCAGAGTTGCTAATTTATCAGAATATATATATATATATATATATATATATATATATATATATATATATATATATATATATATATTAGGGGTGTTAAAAAAAATCGATTCGGCGATATATCGCGATACTACATCGCGCGATTCTCGAATCGATTCAATAATCGGCAGAATCGATTTTTTTTTTTTTTTTTTTTTTTTTTTTTTTTTTTTTTTTTAGGATTCACACCTTGAGCATGGAAGAATGTTATATGAACGGCACATTAAGCCTTAATATTTTTATTTTAATGCTGTTCAAATGTGAAACAGATTGCAAACTGTTTGTGTACAGTGGCTCACGGTTATAAGCCTCAAGTTTTAGATAAATATATTCATACTAATCTTACAGTGTACATGTACAAATTTACTGATAGTATTTTCTAAATTTGAATGGAAAAAAATCGCAACAATCGACTTATACATTCGTATCGGGATTAATCGGTATCGAATCGTGACCATTCGTATCGGGATTAATCGGTATCGAATCGAATCGTGACCTGTGAATCGTGATACGAATCGAATCGTCAGGTACTAGGCAATTCACACCCCTAATATATATATATATATATATATATATATATATATATATATATATATATATGTAAAACATACTGCAACATGATATGAAATAGATTAACAAAAAAACAACAACATAATTTTACCATATGATGATGGTTTGCTGGTTTTGTTTGGATTGATTTCCAGCTCAACAAAACAGCATGTTGCCAGCCATCTTGTTGCCACCACTCTGGCTCATGTAAGTGAAATATTCATCCACTAGATGGCCCCATGCAGGGGTCAGAAGTGGCATTCTGGACTTTTGAAGTTAAATTTGTAAAAAAAGAAAAAAAAAAAAAAAAAAAAAAAGGTCTTTGTTATTTGAGTAGCAGAATTTATAGGGGCCGAATTTGACCCGTGGGCTCTCCAAAATACCACACTTACAGTATTTGTACAAAAATTGTAAACACGTTTCGCAATGAAAAATTATATGCTTAATAACTCCCCGGTACATCCTCCAAATAATCCCAAACTCGACATGTATGTTCATAGTCAAGGCCTGAAGGTATCTCTATGACAAAATTCAGTTATATATGCAGCGCCACCTAGCCTTTGAGCCATATAAAAAAAAAAAAAAAACACTTACAGTATTTTTACATAATTTGTAAACACATTCTAAGTGTGATAACTAAGTCATTTATGAATATTCTTTTACTTTCCACCACTCAAAATGTTCGCTGGCATCAGACCGATCCAAACATATGTACTTTTTTATTTCGTTTCATTTTTTTTGATCGCCTCTCAGGACAATAAAATCAACAGCTGCGAGGGCCCTTTATAGCTACTCGGAGCTCTAGTTATTATTATTATTTTAAATCATAGACCGACATAATCATGTTAAATATGACACAAATTACACAAAGTGATATGACAAGGATTAATGTCCTTATAACGTCATTAACTGTGCCACACAATGCATCCTGGAAAGAATATATATATGGAAAGCAGGTCGATTTAACACGTCTGGGACGTATACCGGCAAAGTTTTGCCGCGGTCCATTTGCATTCGTGTTATTTTTCGGAACAATATGATGACAGTTGAGCTCCGTAAATTAGGGCTGGTCCACGAAAATTTGCGTATAAATGACGGCAATTGTTTTTAAGTTATATACCGGCACGTTATATGCGGGCACGTTCGTGATGTCACCTCACGTCGTAGAAAGTGGGGTCACGCGAGGCTTCAATAGGTTTGATAACATTTCGTACCCTGTCTTTGCACGTTCTGGATTTTTTTTTTTGTGTTCCGTTCACCTTCATTTTCGTCACTCGCGCTGCGTTCCGCGTTGCCTGTAGCGCTTGCGCTTGGATCCACAACCGAAGTATTGTCATCATCTTTCGTTTCGGAGCTTCCACCACAGTCAGCATCTTCTTGTTTGCCTGCAAGAGAAAAAATAAAATGAAATTGTAGTTAGAAAAATGGGGGGAAAAAAGCAGTTTGAACAAAAGTGGTCCAAGTCCACACATGGGTGGAGTCTACCAACATTTGGGAATCCAGGACCAGAAAATAAACTTCTTTGGTAATTAATTGAATGCATGAGCCATTGGGGATGATTTTAAATAATGTTTTAAGTTGATTTATTTGGATATTAACTGGAATACGGACGTTTGAAAATGTGTCACACAGAAGTGACGTCATCTAACAGCAGCCAATAGAAAAGCACCAGAAGATGGTGTCCCTCCCATGGTGTATTTTTTTTAAATATTGCGCACCGCAATAGTGCTCGGGTTGCACTGATCGATCAGCCCGGCCGATTTATCGGCCCCGATTTCCTTAATTTTGGAAGATCGGTGATCGTCCGATCCCGTATAAATCAACCGATTTTTTCCACCAAACTCATCTCATTCCTCAGAGGTTGAGAAAACTACTTCATGTGCAGTTAAAACAACCCGTTTGTATTATTTCGCCGATAACGTTCAATGTTTTCCAATAAAACAAGATTGGAACACTGAAGGTATACGCTGCTTGTTGTGAGAAAAAAAAAATCGATATCAGCAAAAATCGGGATCGGCAGGTCAGACTTTTTAAAAGATATTCACCAAAAAGCCCAATATCGGCGCCGATAATCAGCCAGGCCGATTATTGGTCGATCTTTTTGAGGGAGGGTGTTACGGCTCCTGCCGTTTTGCAAATGTCAACGCTTGTTGGGATTTTTGTGCAACGGGTTTGTGCCTTCTACCTGGTCTTTCGTGACAGGTCAACTCCAATTCCCGTTTGTCTTCATCTTCGGAGTGATCCATCCAAAGTTCTTTGGCGTCGTAGCCATCCGAGAGCGGCGCCAAGAGGCCGTCCGCCTGGTGGTCTCCGCCTGGATTGCAAGCATGAAGTGGCGACCACCCGGGTGCTTCGTCTTCATCGTCGTCTTCAGCCGGCGGTTGAAACTCGCTGATGTTGGCCTCCTCCTCTTCCTCTTTCAAGAAGAGGCGGGGCTCCGGATCCTCTTCTTTCTGCTTTATGCAAGGCAGCTCTGCCACAAACAAACACATTCGTATGTCCACATTCATATATATATAAACGTGCGAGTAGCAAGAATGTGTATGCTTGTTGTTAATATGAAATGCGTGCTTCGGTGTACAGTACAACACAGTTATTTTTGTTTATGACAGTAACTAAAATTGGAATAAAAAATAATAACAGAAATGACAATCTGTTGCCTATTGTAATTGTATAATGGTATTACAATTATTAGCCTTCAACAATTCAGTTAATGGTATGTCATGATATTGTTTATATATTAGGGTAGCACAATATTGGAAAATCATGCGCTATGCGATATAGTTGCTGAGTATAGCAATAGATATTATTGCAATATTTAACATTTACTAAAAGAAATAGAGTAGTCAAAATTAATCGATTAATCGACAAATATTTTAATAACCGAGTAATCGATTGGAGCCATTTTTATTTAAAATGGTTCAAATCCTCTGATTTCAGCATATCAACAGTTAATTAGGGTCGTGGACTGGATGGAGGTTCGGCGCTTGGAGGAGAGGCAGTTTGGATGGGACTGGACAATTGGACCATTCTTTTTGTGTGTATGGTGCTCATCGCGAACGCAGCGACTGCTTGTTTATGAGCTAGCTTATAAGCAGCTTAAACTTAGCTAGTAGCAAACGTGTGTGACGTGCATGTTGAGATCATGCATCCCAATGAGCAAGCCGACGTAGAAACGTCGTTTCTACGTAATGGGCATACGTAGAAAAGACGTTAAATTCAGATTGCGTAATTTCGTCAACGTCAGTTCAACGTAGATTAGTGACATATATAAAACGTCTATTCAAAGTTGAAATCGGGTTCAAAATAGGTCACGTGGACGTCCTTTTGGTACTTTATATAGACCAAAATGATATTTCTGTCTCAGAAAATTAGAATATTGTGACAGTCAATTTTCTGTAATGCAATTAAATAAGCAACAATGCCATACATTCTGATTCATTACAAATCAACTGAAATATTGCAAGCCTTTTATTTTAATATTGCTGATTATGGCTTTTTTTTTTTTTTACTTGGTCTGGGAAATATTCTAACATCTTGAAATAGGATATTAGTTTAATTAAATATTTCAGTTGATTTGTAATGAATCCAGAATAAATGGCATTTTTGCTTATTTAATTGCATTACAGAAAATAATGGACTTTATCACAATATTCTAATTTTCTGAGACAGTCCTGTATGTATATATATATATATATATATATATATATATATATATTCATGATTTAAAATGACAAATAGTGGTGTGAAATCATGCATGAAATGCTCAATGAAGAAATAAAAACAATCCAGTTTGTTAAAATAGGTTTATTGTTTTAAAGTCACACGTGTCATGGTTGAGGTCTCGAGTACAAGAAGGCACATGTGCTTCAGCCAAAACCAAAAAGATACTCCACGAACTAGAAAACAAAAAACAAAATCCAAAACACGAGCTAACAACTACGAAGGAATAATTCAACTGAATAGCAGGAACAAAGGAACCATGACAGGGACATAGCATTTTTGTGTCACAAACTGAACAAAAATAATACTTACTAGAGATCGACCGATATGCTTTTTTCAGGGCCGATACCGATTCCGATTATCGGTAGTCAAGGAGGCAGATAACCGATATTTGAAGCCGATATTCATTTGCAGTAAAAGTTAAAATGTTGGCACCAAATTTTTGAATAATGCAAACCCTAACCGTTCTTTACAATGGATTCTCACACTACACTTTTCATTTTACATCCTTCTATCTGCAATAAGACGTTGGTGGCGGGGGGAGTTAAATGTGGGGGCCAATGTGACATTACCTTTTATAGCATTTGGGATACTTGTAGTTTTATTCTATAAATGTTATATTTTTATATTTTGAAGTAATAGGAGGAACCCTGTCATTCAAAATGTGCATCAGCTGTGGCATTACTTATTACTACAGCAAAAATAAATAAAAAAATTCCATGAGAAAAACTATTCATCCCTGAACACCATACAGTTCTTGTAGACCTTATTATGATTATTGTTATTGTTACCATATACAGTTTTGATAAGCTGAGGATCTTAAATCGAGAACAGCAATATCATGCTACTCCTCTCTACAAGAGAACTGTCAAAAGACACTTCATCATGTAGTTTACTGCCACTTAGGATGCCCCAATCAACGCAGAAAAAGGGTTGAGTAAAATAACTTGGTTATAATAATAGTAAGAATAACTTGGTTAAACAGACATTGTTGCGGTGGACCGCTGCCAGTTTCTGCTGTTTAATGTGTTTTACACTTATAGACACGTGTGTGTATATGGGCACACTATTCTCTCACTACTGTACTGTACTGTATCACTTAATGGCACAGATGTACTTGTCTAAGTAATAACTGGGCTGCAACATTGCTAATTCACATTAACAAGCACTATCTTAGCTGTCCACATATAGTTACTAACACACGAGAAAGTTATACAACACACCAAACATGAGCTCATTATTCAAAGTATGATGCACGTAACGAAATTACATCACTGAACATTAATTGCAGCCGTGTACGGCCGTAGATGTTACATATTAGTGGCATCCATTGAGAGGATAATGTCCCAAATGACGGCAGACATGACGTGAAAAGAGAGACAAAACGAGCAAATAAGCACACTATACTTTAGTGCACTTCTCTACTAATGCCAAACATACGGAAGAGGACACGTTCGTGTAGTTAAACGGTGTTTGAGACACTTAATTTGTTACGGAGCGGACTTTAACGAGGTGCACAACGAGCTGTCAATCAAATCGACGTCGAAGCTTAAGGCACACAATGGCAAACCAGTGCGACAAATAAACACAATATAAAGTAACTAAACGCTATTTAGTGTCATTGTGGCATCTCACTGCATAATAACCGCTATGCAACAAGTAATGGACGTGACCCAGAATGCAATGTGTGCGTCACGAGAGGTAAATATAATGACGTTACTCTACTCTTAACATGGAACTAGACAATATAATAATGACAACTGTTAATATTTGGAACCTTTCTAACAAACATTATTTACTTAATTAAGTGAAAATGTGTGTGATTCCCTCCCCGAGTAGTTCAAGTAGCGAATTAGCTACTGGGTGTTAGCCTACATGCTAAGCTGAACACACCACTGTTAGCTAGCGGGGATTCAATGCAAGGCAATGCAGCTCCATTCATATAGTGCATTTAATACACAACATAATTCAATGTGTTTAGCTTATCATGGTGAAACGATCGGCGGAGTCTCTTCTCTTTTAACTTACCTTCGAAGCATGTGTCTGTCGCGTTGTGTACGTGGGTGCGTGTGTGACCGGCTACTGTGATACAGGCATACACTACTGATTGGTTCTGGCTCTTGCACGGCTAACCAATCAAATGCTGCTATGGGCGTTACATTGCTGGAGTTGGACTCCATAACAGACAGAGACGCTCTGGGCTGCATTCGAAGCGAAAAGACGGAGTTTTAAATGGATCGCTCATATCGGCCGTCAGATTAATAAAACAGACCGATACCGATATGTACCAATATGTCAAATATCGGCCCCGATTATCGGCCCGACCGATTATCGGTCGATCTCTAATACTTACACACTCACACTGATTGACGCAACAAGACACAGCTGGGTGAGACACATTGATTGGTCAACACACGAGGCAGGCAAGACAGGTGGACATAGTTGCGCATGACAAGACAAGAACATATCAAAAATACTAACCAGACAAATGAGAACATGAACACACAAAATACAAAAAAACAAACAACCCCACCGAACCATGACAATATGTGTGCTTGCTACGTGGCCATCGGATAGTTCGGTCCAGATGAATGGCACCGTGCCCTCCGCCTCCCACACTGCTTTAGCATACATCTGAAAAGGAGAACATATGAAGAGGTGAATAACTACTTGACCAAACATATAAACAGTGGGAACGAACAAGAAGCGAAAAGTATAAATGTGGCGATAAGAAAATAAAAGGACAAACTTACCTTGAGCCGCTCAGCAGGACCACCTCCTGTCTGTTCCTGAATACACATGCGCGAGTCTTCTTCTTCGTCTTCTTATTTCCGGCAGACTAGGCACGGCAAGTGCAGTGCTGCCTAGCCCACCGCCCCACCTTGATGGTGAGCTGAGCTGTGTACTGTATATGCACCACACGCACGATAGCATGAATTTCCAACATATGCGTCGAAACGTAAAGTTTTGAGTTACCAAAAAAAAAAAAAAAAAAAAAAAAAAAAACCCAATAAAATACAAATTCGTGTATTTTTTCAATTAACTAAAAAATAAAAATAAAAACACAAATAATGCAGCGTATATGATACTTTTTATTTATTTTATTTTTTTGGTCCTTGTGCAAAGTAAAAACATGGTGAGAATGGGACGTCATATCAACGTCCATATTAGGCCATGGTTACACGTCAAAAGTCAACCTATTTTGGCGGTCATATGGACGTAGAAATAAGGTCCACGACCGGCGGACGCGATACGGACATAATCTGGAGGTCCAATGGACGTCGGATGTTTACTTGGCGTCTCTGATCAACTGCTGAAAGGAGACTGATTCTGTCCTCTTTCATCTAAAAAACTGCTTCAAACATCAAAGCGTATGTAGGGATGGAAGAATATTGATTTGTTGTGATTGGATTGTACTGGTGTTAATGTTTTATGCTGTGTTTTTTGTGTGTCTTCTGTAAAGCGCTTTGTGACAGTTCAGGCTGTTTTAAAGCGCTATATAAATAAACTTGAGTTGAGTTGAGTTGAGTAGTGGCTGCAATTACTTTAGTATTAGAAATAATTATCACCATTATTGTCTGTTGCTGTTAATCCATTTTAAATAATACAGTAGTAGTCATTTGTTTGTGTTTATGACGGGGAAACAATACTGGTATATAGTATCATGTTGGCCCCGTGTAAATGAGTTTATATTTGAAATTTAGCACCCGTAGGCTTACCTGCATTGTCTGTAGCAAGCAGTTATAAGCGAACGCATATTTGAACGTTTGGAATGAGTCAAATCATCAAGTTGAAGCAAAAATAAATAGCACAAACCTTGTTGGTGTGTGACATGTGATGGGTTGCAAAAAGCTTCCAGGTTTCGTCGGTGTCGCTCGCTCTCCTCTCTCGCTCGACAAAGTTGCTCCTCGTACGACGCGATCGTCCGTTCAAACACTTCGAAGATTTCGTCGGCGGCCGCCATAAGTCGCTCCCTCACAAAATCTTTCAACATTTTGATGTGTTTTTTTTTGTTAGGTTTTGTATTGTGTTTTTTTTCTTTGTCTTTCTAATTCACACTCGGCTGGTCGGGCGTTTGTTTTTGAAGCGATGCTAACTTCCGCCTTTTCCTTCTTCGGTGGTGTCACTTTTTCTCCCCCCTTTTTTTTAGGCCGACCATAAACTACGCGTCACAAGTCGGCCATCTTGCGACGGTATTGAGGACCGCGTATTCTGCTGTATGGAGGATCAAAACTACCAAAATCTATAAATAAATAAATAAATGACTAAATAAATAAATAAATAAAGTGAAACTAAAAATAATACATTTGTATTTAATTTTTTAATGATATTTTATCTCCGTTTTTATTTTCACCTTTAGGCATTTATTTATTTAATTAGTCATGTATTTATTTAGTTTTATTTAATGATTTATTTATTTATTCAGGCATTTATTTATTTTGAATTTTGGCAGTTTTGGTCCTCCATACTGCTGACCGGTGTACAGCGGTATCATATGGGCTCATTCTTGATGTTCACAGACACGAAATAGAAGAAGAGGGTGTTTAACTGAGCAAAAAAATAAAAAATAAAATAAATAAATAATAATAATATGAAAATGAAGCAACTTTCGAACGGAAAAGCAGTTGAGGCAAGCGTTTTCAGTCTGGGTCACTGACGTCACGAGTCCACTGCAGTGTAGCGAACAACCAGCAGATGTCAGGGTAGGGCCGCGTGAGAATCTGATATCGCCAACACTGACTGACTGACTGACAGTTAGTGAGTCAGAAAGAGAGACAATCAGACATAAACGCATGTCGATTTTGGGTGGTAAACACGTTTTGTCAGCCCTTTGGGATTCGAACCCTATTTTCAGAACGGAAGCAACACCATAAAACCAAATTTTGCGGTCCGATTTTGCCCCTTCCCAGTCTGGGACATCAAACGCTCGACAATCTTAAGTTTTTCTTCTCATGTGTATATACCGATACATGGAGGGGCTGAGAAAATATTTTATAAATATATTTTAGAATATCCAACAAAATGTTGGAAGGAGTCAAGTCAAATCAAGTTTATTATAGCCACGGTAAATAAAATGTGATGTATATTCTATTTATTTATCTATCTATGTATTTATTTATTCACTCGTCTACTTGTTATTAATTTACTGATGTAACATGTATTTACTTGTATGCAGAAAAAGTTGTGTACTCATTGCCATGTACAGCACTTTGTATACAGCAATGCTTGTTGTAAAGTATTTTATAAATAAAGTTGAGTTGAGTTATATTTACATTTGTTTGATGATCGAGTGTGGAGATGATGCAAAAAAAAAAAAAAAAAAAAAAGTCCAAATTTGAGAAACAGGGCTAGGCATGGCTACCTTTCACATTTGAACCGGTACTTTTCCAATACTCGGTACTTGCGAATCGAGACCGGTACTCAACGGTACCAATTTTCGATACTTTTTTTTTTTTTAATTTGGGAATGCTGAAAGCACATTGAAAGATAAATTGTGAAATTATAACCTCCTGGTTACTGGACAATGCACTTTACCAACTGTGCCACCGAGCAGTAGTGATGGCAAAATGAAGCCCCGTAAAGCAATGAAGCCCTGCAGTGAAATGCTTCACACACACGTAGGGGCTTCAAGATGATTCATTTCCTCGACTACGCCATCATGTGGACAGAAAAATGTATAACATGCTTGGTGCATGCAATAAAATGGTGGGGTGTAAATCATGCTCTAAATACAAAAGAATATATATTTGAAGAGTGTTTTAACATGAATTGTTCTGTTACTTTGTCTATGTTTGTGCTTATGCAACAAGTGAAAATGTGAAATAAGGAGGTAAATAAAGTGCTTATTCATTTTTATTTAAAAACAATATTTTTTCCGAAGTTTTTGGACTCAGGCGGTTTGTTTGTTTTTGCAGAGAATTTCACCTGCTTTGGAAAAAAAAACTCTTTCACATGGTACTGATGAAGCAGGGTGCATCGATATGAGATAGCAAGTTTGTATAGAATTGGACGCGTATATTTCTGTGATTCCCAGTACTGAAGGGGACTTTCAACTGTGAACAGAAAAATGTGAATTTTATGTGTTGTCACATTTTATTTTATTTTATTATTGGAATCTGTTAAAATAGTACCGTAATTACAGTGCATTACCTTCTAAGGTGAGATCTGCTCAAAGTGCTACAGTCCCAAACATGGGAAAATCTCTTTCTTGCTGGTTCCATCGCAAAAATAAGCTCGTCAAATCGAATGCCAAAAGAAAAAAAAGTAGCGCAATAAGGGACCGGAAAACAGAAAAAGTGAAGGGGAACCCATAGCGTTTCTTTGCCGCTTTCATTTCGAACTACACTCAAACCTAGCGAATCATTTCCTGAATCAGTCACGTGGTACACCTGCTTCGTGGGGCTTCAAACGTCACCACGTACGTCATCAACACACACACTGACACGCCGTTCATGAACCACTCATCTACATTACTCGGCACACGCTTCAGGGATTCGACCCAAGAAGCACATCACTACCGAGCAGTAACAGACACCTGGTAATGATGATAAGTTATATATATGGAAGTGGGAGTGGAAAGTGATATTTAGAAAAAGTTCAATGACTGTCCCATTGAAAATGAATGGGGAAAAGTTGATATTAAACGTTAAATTGTGCAAATACTGGAAGTAATGTGGAATCAGATGATATATATCCAAGGAAGCATGAATTTTTGAAGCTAGTTGACATTTGAACAATGTAAATTGGAAGTATTATGTGGGAGTTGTTAGGTGGCAAAAAAGTGTGGAGAACAAAAAACACAATAACATATGTGGGAATGCTTCCCACAATTAATTAATTCATTTGGCTGGAAGTAAATGTTCACCATTGTTTATTTAATCGTAAAATTTTGTTAAGAATAAATGTAACAATTTCCTTTCAATATATAAAAACTTTACAAATCAAAAATAAAATTTCATTCAAATGAGCCAGACAGGAATAGTACAAATAAAGGTTTAACATTTGACAGTTACTGAAGTTTAATTAATAAACGCAAGTTAATATTACGACAATGTGAATCAAACGTCTTTGCAATGAACGTACATATTTTGTTTCCAGCTCCATATATTCATTGATTTGCAGTAAAAGGGTAATGAGGACGCTTTCCGACACTTTAAGACGAATTGTAGAGAAGCATTGCAACCAGGAAATAACACAACAAACGCGCAATTTCCTGACTTTTTCTGCTATGTTAAGACAATTAAAACACTAAAAGTGTGGTTGTCCTCATTCGAGTCTATTACTTCCATTTTCCGCTTAACTACTCTCGCAAACTCATAAATGGAGCTTCGCATTCTATTGCTCGGTCGCATCATTACCATCATCATCGTCATCATCATCATCATCATCATCGTCGTCAACAACAACAAAGAATCCAATTAAGCTGCCGCGTGGTGTGTCAGTCCAGCACGCTTTTTTTTTATTTTTTTCGCACAGTTGCAGCATCCAAAATTGTAAAGATGAGACTCTCCAGGAGCCACCGTTCGCAAAAAAAAAAAAAAAAAAAAAAGAGAAATGTCCACCAGCAAATATCCTATCCTTCAACAAAGCAATTTCACACTCGGGTTCTGAATCGTATGCAGCCGACTGATTGGCTTTTTTTTTTTGCCCCTTTTTTCTTCTCACTGGCTTTCTGGCGGCGACAAAAGACATCAAAAAGTGAGAGAATTCTGTGGCACACACTTTGATATCGTTGAAGGGAAAGACTTTTTTTGTTGTTTTGTCTCACTATATAAAAAAAAGCCTTCACAGATGATTTAATTAATAACATTTGTGACTTATCAAAATACCACAAGGATCAGTAATAGTATACTTAGTGAAATTAGCCTGTACTGCAGAGATGGGAAAATTACTCACAAATCAACGGAAACATTCCCTGAAAGTGACCTAAATTCACATTTATCTACTTTTGCTAAATACTCCCTAAACGTAAGCTAATAATCCTAGACACACACAATCCTAAATGAATGTAAATATATGTAAATGTACTATGCAAATGAATGCAAATGTAGGGAATACTCCCTTAAAGTTTCCTAAATACTCCTTAACAAATATTCCTAAAGTCACCTACAGACAGTAAATACTCTTATATCTGGTGAAATACTCCCATAAAGATTTATTGTTTTTATTCTTTTTCCAATGACATTTAAGATCAACTTGACCATGTTCCCAATGTCCCATGATGCATCTGCTATTGAGAGTTGACAGTTTGGAGAGTCCTGACCAAAACCTCAACACTCCATTGTTGTCATCAGCCCATAAATTATTTTATTTAAGAAAACAAATCTTTTATTTTCAGATTTGAGATCTTTTACGATCATAAAATCCATCTTATGTTTTAGCATATTTTTAACCCTCCTGTTATGTTGTGGGTCAGATTGACCCATTGTTAAGATTTCTAACTGAATAAAGTAGCAATTATAATGAGTCTCAAGTAGGCTTCCATGTTTCTGGAATTGTTTTTTTCTATTTCTGACACTTTTTGGGTCAAATTCACCCAGGAACATGATTAATGAGTAATGTTCCTGAGAATCATGTTTGCAAGTGGGTTCACTGGATGCCAGTGCATAGATGGAACCCGCTAATTTGCTAAGTGCAAAACTCTTGAGCCAGTGTCTACTCCTCCTTGACTATTAAGCGGGTCAACTTGACCCTTTTCCATTTTTAGTAGCAACTGTAATGACTCACACAACTATAATTATTTACATCATCCATCCATCCATCCATTTTCTTGACCGCTTATTCCTCACAAGGGTCGTGCGGGGTGCTGGGGCCTATCTCAGCTGGCTTTGGGCAGTAGGCGGGGGACACCCTGGACTGGTTGCCAGCCAATCGCAGATTTTCAAAATAAACTCACAAATTTACAAGTTCTTTTCTCGTAAATTTGCCACTTTAGAAAGTGGCAAATTTGCTACGTGAATTTCTCGTAAGTTTCTGAGTTTTTTTCTCGCAAATCTGCCACCTTATAAACTCACAAATTTGTCCCTTTAGAAAGTCGCAAATTTGTGACTTTCTAAACTCGCAAATTTACAAGTTTTTTCTCGCACATCTGCCACTTTATAAACTCAGAAATGTACAAAAAATTTTCTCGCAAATTTGCCACTTTAGAAAGTCGCAAATTTGTGTATTTCTCGTAAGCTTCAGAGGTTTTTTTCTCACAAATCTGCCACTTTAGAAAGTCTCAAATTTGCTACATGTATTTCTTGTAAGTTTCTGAGTTTTTTTTCTCGCAAATCTGCCTCTTTATAAACTCACAAATTTGCCACTTTAGAAAGTCGCAAGTTTGCCATTTTCTAAACTTGTAAATTTATGATTTTTTTTCTCACAAATTTACAAGTTTACTTTCTAAACTCGTAAACTTTTGAGTTTTTTTTCTCGGCATATTGCCCCTGCCCTCAAAAACCAAAAATATTCAACCTGGCCCAAATACGCCATCGTCAAAATGTGCTTTAATTAACTTTGCAAAAGCCCAATTGGTGCTCCGGCTGTCTATCATTGTGCAGGCATACCTAATGAGCGTAACTAAGCCTACAGCGCGCCAGGATTGGCATTCCCCATCGGTCGATGCCCGCTCCTGCAGGTTGGTGTCAAAGTGGGCATCTTACTGGCTGCAAAATAAGCCAAGGCAAGCCCTCCTACGTGCTGGGCCAACGTCATGAAAGAAAGTTGTGCAGGGAAAAGGCTGCTGGCAAGTTGTCCCTATCAGAGAGGAAGTTGAAAGGGGCTTCGCCGCACGCCGACGTGACACATGCGCCACCAGATAGTCACGCTCATGTCGGCGGGGAGGAAACGCGCGCATGCTGAGCGAGTGGGCCGGACGCAAATTTCGGGGATGAAAGTGAGGAAACGCGGTCGGTTTGCTATTGTCGCCGTCGAGGATGTGAACGTGAATTAACCGAGCGTCGGTCGCACGAAAGGATGTGAAGAGACGCCGCTGTCAAAACAAACTATTCAAACACGCCAATGTGCCCAGATTAAAGTGAATCAATTACAGGCCCTTTGAGAGCGTGTCATCGGATAAGCTCAGCGGATCCTCCCATGCAGAGGCCCTTTGCGCACTCGGCTGCCGTGCAAACGCGTGAGGTCTCGACACGGATAGAACGATCAAGCTGTCAGCTTCTCTTTGATCTTTCCGACATTTGCCGGTATTCGCGGCAAAACAGAGTGCGGGCCGAGGAAGACGTCAAATTGAGCCACATCCAAACGGACACTTTTCCTTCGTATTGTGAGTCCGGGAAATGGCCAAATGAGCCTCAAACGGCGCACTTCCTGTGTCTTTGCTCGCATGGCATCATCTTGAGACTTTTTGTGGATCTACTCATGATGACGGGACACATCGACCAAACTTCATGTTGGTCATAGAAACCTTCTCCGACAGTTACATAAAAAAATAAATAAATAAAATCAACCCGTCATTTTCCTCTTATTGTAAAACTGAAACAAACAAAAATACAATACAGCATATTAGTACAACGCTAAAAATATCTGACTAACATTGTTTTCTATTTAACTAAATTAGCATACACCAATCACAAAATGTAAAGAAATAATAATCACACCTATAAGTGCACCTCTATGTTGTTAAGATATGCGTTCTGAATTAGAGTAGATAAAACAAGGTATGCTAACAGTTAGCTTAGTTAGCAAACTCAAGTCCGCCAGCATAAGGAGCTAACGAATGCTAACATCGTCACTGACTCGTATACTTTTATGTTGTTAAGATATGCGTTCTGCATTAGAGTAGATAAAACAAGGTGCGCTAACAGTTAGCTTAGTTAGCAAACTCAAGTCCACTAGCATAAGGAGCTAATGAATGCTAACATCTTCACGGACTCATGCACTCTTATGTTGTTAAGATATGCGTTCTGAATTAGAGTAGATAAAACAATCAAGGTACGCTAATATGGTTAGCTTAGTTAGCAAACTCAAGTCCGATAGCATAAAGGCGCTAACGAATGCTAACATCTTCACTGACTCGTTTTTACCAACATTTTGAAGTTAGAAAAACATTCAACCGGACTTATTGGCTCTTTATAGCTGACAGAAAGTTGTGCAAATGAACACAAATAGTTACTTACAGCCTTACGTGGGCCAACGCGCCACCGAGTGCACATGTGAGTCAGACGTAATACTCATTTCACCACTAGAGGGTGCTAAAAGTCAACATAAATCACTGAAAATAAAACATAACCAAACTATAACATTACAAGTACCCAGGAAAAGACCAAAATGTCCGTAAAATGGTGCCGTTGAACCAAAGTAGAGTAGCAGGCTTCCTGCGTATTTTTCAGCATGTCTCCGTAGATATTTTTGTGGATCTACTCATGGTGGACACGTCTACCAATTTTCATGTTGCTCAGCCAATACTGGCTTCAGATCCTGAATGTTCAAAAAAGTTGAGTAATTATAAGAGCTTGGTGGATTTAGGCTCTTCGTAACAGGGCTTTGTGTGTGTGCGTGTGTGTGTGTTTGTGGGGACGGACTTGAAATTGTGGGGACATTTTGGTGATCCCCACAAGTTCAGACCTCTTTTTGAGGGTCAAGACTTGGTTTTAGAGTTTAGGTTTGACTTGGGTTATGGTTGAGGTTAGGGTAAGGAATGGGGATAGGCAATCATTTTTTATGGTTGAGGTTAGGGAAAGGGTTAGGGAAAGGCATTATGTAAATGAGAAGTCTCCACAATGATTAAAAGACAAATGTGTGGATCACATGCGTGTGGTGACTTACCACGTATTTCCTCTTTGCATTTCCACCCTCTGCCGGACATGAAAGCCAAGGGTATTTAAATGACGTGCAAAAGCAAATCCTTCTCAAAAGCCTCAATGTCAAAATACGGCAACACTCTTGTGGATTATTGACGGATTAGAAGATGCAGTGAGACTGGCAGGTACTGTGTAGCTACGTCCTTACTGGGTGCAAAGTATTTTGAAAAGTCATTCATAAATTCTACCATCAACTTTCAAGGTTAGTAATAAGTGCGTTTAAAAAGATGTAATTAGGGCTATAATTCGCAACATATTTCCTCATGTCATTACAAATGTCCATCTGACTTCACTGGCGGGATACATTAATTGTTCGCCTGTCTGTGTATATGGTTAATATTTTGTTGAAACCAAACAAAGTGTTTGGTTGGAGTCTACCTTTCAAGGACCTGTTGAAATTAGCGGCAAATGTCAGCTTCAAACCAAAATGGCAGACTTCTTGTGTCTTCTAGGGCATGGTGCCTTGAGACCTTTTTGTGGACCTTTTGTGTCAGGTCAGGCTTTGCCTGCCACACATGTATCCTGTGCTACCTGGCATATGCAGATAAGGAAAAGTCCCACTGCCTTGCGGCAACCTCTTGCAAAATAGGCTTCAGGAGTCAGCCTCGAGGAAAAATCCGGAGCTGGAGTCCCAAAGGCAGTTCATGGTTGCATGCAATCCCGTTCTGGCAACTCCTGTGACGTCAATGGTCCCAAACGGCGCCATTCCGCTTGGACCAATCATCGCGGTAGAGAGCGGGGTCCTGCTAACCTCCATAGCCCACCTTCCCTGGCCTGTGTCTGGAGAAGACACGCCAACTTCACCTCACAGCGTTGAACCGACACAGGAAGTAGCAGTCTCTCGGTTATAAGCCACAGTGCTTGGTTGGCGTAGAACATAGCGTCAGGGGCGGCTTCCGGTGGTAGGAGACATTCTCACATCTTTCAAGCTGGGCAGCCCAATAGGGTGCTGTCCTACCAATGTCTGTTTTCCTCATTGGGTGCATGGGTAGGTAAGAACTGACAAGCAGACCGCAAGTAAGGAAACAAGAACAAACAGAAAGAGACCAGCTCTGAAACAATGACCACCGGACCACGTCAGAGACGCAAGCAAGACAGCCGGGGGAAGAGCATCAAGCACCGTGGAGAGCAGTCAGGAAGACCTTGCTAAAGATGGCTATACCAGGAAACAAGGGATGGGAACAACTGCTGACTCTCCATCATACCTCTGACGGTCCTACTCTCATCAATGCCTATGCTCGTACTCTGACCTCCACACCTGAGGTAAAAGACTAATCCTATGTCAACTTGAGTGAGGTCATCAAGAACATCCTCAGGAGTGAATGCCTTCACATCCTAAGTGATTTCAATGCCAGATTGGTCACAGACTAAATTTCCTGGCTCTCCTGGTCTGGGTTCCTTGGGACAGTGATTGCAAGGGCTCTGCTCTGTGACCGACATCTTCTTCCAGACGAAGCCACAACACAAAGTGTCCTTGCGGCATCAACAAGCAACTCCACAACTCCAAGCTGATGCAACATGAAGCAAAGCTTGAAGAACTTTCTTTTGAAGATGCAGATTTTGATCTCTGCAGATCATCGAAAAAGCACAGCCTCTGAGACTTGGAATCATCTAGGCAAGACTACTCAACATCAGCTCTCGCCACCTTTGGAAGAAAAACCTTTTGGAGATGCGACTGTTTTGGTGCCAATCCATGGTGATGAAGCAAAAGGGGCAACTGACAGCAAGGAGATGCACCAATGATTATTAACAGGCACCATTAAAAGCATCTACGAGGGCATCAAGAAAGCTCTCGAACCAACCAGGGAAAGACCGCACCCCTCAAATTAATCGGTGGGGAAGTGATCCCCAACAAGGTTACACAGATGGAGACTATGGTCGAAAACTACGCAGAGCTCTACTCCAGAGTGAAAAGTATTGTTACCTCGCCACGTGATGCCATCGAACCCCTACCTATCATGGAGGACACGGACACCACAACAACGGACAACAACAGAGGAAGAACTCAGCAAATTGACAATTTGCGGCAAAGCCCCCGGGACTGACGGCATCGCCGCAGACCTCATCAAAATGCTAATCCACCCTTCTACAACCACTCCACGACAATCTGCCAGCGCTGGCGTGAGGGTGGCGTCCAGCAATACACGAATGATGCCAAGATTGTCACCCTACAGTGTACAAGAACAAAGGGGAGTCGTGCTTGTTGGCTGAATGTATCTTGCTTGAGTCACAGAGTGGATTTTGCATGGAACTCTCAAGGGCTTCATCCCGGTTAACCGTGACGGGCTGTTCAATATCCTCCTGAAAGTCGGATGCCCACCAAAACTACACAATATGATCAGATCCTTGCATGGCAACATGGAGGCAACTATCAGGTTAGTACGAGGACATCATGTCCGACCCCTTTTGACATCAAAAGCGGCAAGAAATGAGGTTGCATCCTTGCTTCGACACTTTTTTTTGGCATCCTTTTCTCCCTCTTCCCGAAAGACGGGTTTGAAATATCGACCAACTACAACGGCAATCTGTACAACTGGGTTCACCAATTCCGATCCTTGAGGTCTGGAGTCCTTGGAGGTTTTAGATGTTTCCACCTACCAACACACCTGATACCAAAAGATCAGGATCGTTATCAGGCATGTTGATGAGCTGATTATATGGATCGGGTGTGCTAGTGGGCAGAAACATCAAAAACATGCAGGACTCCGGACCTCGATGACCGGAATTGGTGAACCCTGCTGCACAACATCAGAAGACTCCGAGCAAAAACCAAGATCCGCAAAACCAAAAAGTAAACGCCTCGTTTCTGACAGTTGTCGACCGGCTTATGCATGGAGTTCACCATGCGGTTTTTGCAAACGAGCGCTAATAAGCGAGCTGGCGATCGGGTCGCTTACTTAATGGTGGCCTTTTCTCTAGCCGAGCCGGCGCTCGCTACTTCAATCTTTTGTGTGCGGCCGACGTGTTGGCAACACAATACAGCGTCCTGCTATTCTACCCACTGACGTTACGTAACATGAAATGAGATCACCGGCCGAAAGAACAGCACTCCAATACCTGCGTGAGTGGTTGATGAATAGAATCGCGTTTTATAACACTGGTCTTTTTTTTTTTTCTTTTGCTGATGGACGACCGGAATGTTTGTTTTTGTGGTGGTGATCAGCAACATTTGTGTTCTTCTTCTTCCATGTGGTTTGTTATTCGTAATTGTTTTGAGTAACACACTTCACCAATCAGTCTGATTGATGAAGAGGCATGTCTCAATACTTTTGTCCACGGAGCGTAGGTGCGCCTTTTGGGGGGCGGGTGGGTGTTTGGGGGAATCACCTGCAATATGCGGACGGTCGGCGCCATTATCTCGCAAGTTGAAGCCGATGATGGAAGTGTTGGTTGCCACGGCGACCGCCGGCGCTTTGCTGCCCCTTCAAACACATGCAAGCAAGGGCGCACGAGCGCACACAGAAAGCAGCGGCGGCTTCTGTTGTTCTGAAAAATAAAAAAATAAAAAAAAAGGTTGCAGAGAGAGAAGATGAAGTTACACATTTGCGGAGGCGTGCAGGTCAGCAATTCCACATTTTATTTTATGATTACTTGCGGGAGTGTGCGGCTAATAAGAAGAACAGTGCCAAATGGTTCATTTCTTCTTCCACTCAAATGACAGACATGAAAATGGACACATGAGACATTTGAGCTGTGATGCTTGACCACTGACCTATATATATTACTGGATAGTCGATAGGCCAAGACTTTTGAGGTCGCGAGGCCGCCATATTGCTCCTCCCAAGAAACGTTTCTCGGCATATGATCCTATACATTTACAGTAAAATTGAAATTGGAGAACATTTAAAACAGTAAAACAGAATGATTTATGGCCTTTCACTTTTATGTTTTTTTTTTTTTTAAACTTGTTAAAAAAAATAGTGACTACGACAAACCGTATTATGGAAGCGTATTACATTCACTTGAAAACCCCCCCAAAAAATAAACTCCTATTTTTCTGACTATTTTTGGGGGGAGCTTTGTTTGTTTTGTTTTGTTTTGTTTTTTTAGTTGTTTTTTTCCTGACTTTTTGGACTATTTTTTTTCTGTTTTACTGAATATTTTTTTCTGTCATAAAAAAAAAAAAATCTGAAAAATTATTCATAAAAACAAGAGGAAAAATTACTCAGAAAAACAGGAGAAAAAAAAACTATTCAGAAAAACTTATTAAAAAAACAGAACAAAACAAAAAAAAAAACTGTTTTTCGGAGTATTTATTTTATTTTTTATTTTTACCTCTGAACTCCAAGTGACTTGTTGCAGACCACTGACCTGTATATATGACTGGATAGCCGCGAGCCCATACACCAAGGATGGGCAAACTCGGTCCTTGAGGGCCTGCAGGTTTTGGATGTTTTCCTTCTCCAAAACAGGTGATATATGATCAGCTCATCAGCTAGCTCTGCATAAGGCTGATAACAATCCTGTTGATTGTAATCAGCTTGTGTTGGAAGAAGGAAACCTCCAAAACCTGCAGGAATCCGGCCCTCGAGGACCGAGTTTGCCCACCCCTGCCATACACGATAGTGCAAGCCGTTGAAGTCACAGGATGGCCATCTTGTTACTCCCACCTCGCGAGCAGACTACTGTATAAACTATACGGATACGTACAGGTGAGACATTAAATTAAACAGATCATAGGCAGTTAGTATTAGGCCGTTTTTTTTTTGTCCTTGTTAAAAAATAGTGAGCACCCCGGTACAAGCCCTCCACCCCGCCTCCGGCCTGTATATGTCTCACCTGTAGCGTATAGTTTATACAGTAGTCTGCTGGCGAGGTGGGAGTAACAAAATGGCCGCCTTGTGACTTCAACAGGTTGCACTGGCCTGTATCGGCTATCCTGTCATTTATACTGACATACAAGAAGTGACAGATGAGACATAAAATGAGACGCGAGATGGACAAGACTTTGATTTCAACCATTTGTGGGGAAAAGTGGTTTGAAATCTTTCGCCTGGCTCATGTCATGGAGGTTTTCCAGTCAGCTTTCAAGATGATGCATAGCACGGTGTCAGCCTTATTACCAGTTTTTAATGACATCCTCCTGCCTAATGACGCTGGAGACTGCGTGTCTTGTTCTGTTGGACCCTGACTTGCAGAGCTGGGCCACAAAAATTCCGTTGGCTCGTTTACAGCACCAGGTGTGGCATTAGTGGGAGCTCGGCACACACAACTTTGTAGAGTACATTTTACACTGTAAAAAGTGTCTGTAGAATTAACGAATTTCGGTAAAAAGTTTCACATAAAATAAATGTAAATACAAAGACACAGACTCATTGTATCATTTACATTAATATGTTGTAAAACAACACAGCTGTTGCTTTGACAGTAAGAAAACGTTAAAACGATTAATTTTTTGGGGAGAATTCATAAATTACTGTAATTTAAACACAGAAAAACTGCTTAAAAAACATTCGGTTACATACAGTTCTAATTACATTATTGGAATGTTAGAATAACACTTTTTGTCATTAAGTTCTTTGGTACTTTTTGTTTATGCCAAAAGAAACATGCATTTTACAAATTAACATTACAGATAAGAATATTTACATTTACAGTAAAATCATGTGTAAAAAATAAAATAATTTGTTTTTTTGTTTGCCTGTCAGCCTGGAAGCTGTGGTTAACATCTGGTTAACAGAATAACTGTAAACAAAAATACTGTGCAAATACAAACAACCTTACAAATCTACTTTTATCCATCCATTTTCTTGACCGCTTATTCCTCACAAGGGTCGCGGGGGGTGCTGGCGCTTATCTCAGCTGGCTCTGGGCAGTAGGCGGGGGACACCCTGGACCGGTTGCCAGCCAATCATAGCGCACACGGGGATGAACAACCATCCACACTCACAATCACACCTAGGGACGATTCGGAGCACCCAATTAACCTGCCGTGCATCTCTTTAGGATGTGGGAGGAGACCGGAGTACCCGGAGAAGACCCATGCGGGCACGGGGAGAACATGCAAACTCCACCCAGGAAGGCTGGAGCCTGGACTCGAACCGGAGTCCTCAGAACTGGGAGACGGACATGCTAACCACTCGCCCACCATGCCGCCCATCTACTTTTATATCCTTTTAAAGATTCAACAGTAATTTACAGATAGCTTAACATTTTGTTCTGTAAAATTTACATGCAGATTCTGTTTATTATAATTTAATACCAGTAAAATAAACTAGTTGTTCTGTAAAGTTGTTTAAATGTCCACTGTATTTTTACATAATTTTACTGTAAAAACAACAGATTTTTTTTTTCTTTACAGTGTACTCTTAAAAAGACATCCTAGAAACCTGGAAGAGTAAATTTAAAAAAAAATATATATTTTTAAAACAAAACAAAACTTCTACTCTTCAAAATTTACTGCGTACAGACGTTTTAGAACTTTTTGTTAGCCTTGGCTGCTCTTGAGTCCCGCACGGTCTTTTGGTGTTCCACAGGGTTCAATTGTGGGGCCCCAGATGTTTTGAGAAAAACTTGCAAACAAGTTTGGCTGATGATGCATGCAACAATCGCCTTGGCCGGATGTACTTGGACGTCAAGTCTTGAGAACCGATTGTATCCGTAAATGTAGAATTGCTTTTTACGTACGCAAAACATTTTGTTGTTGTTGTAATTGAAGATATGCTTCTTTGTGTACGTAGATCACGTTATGTGTACGTAGATCCCATTTTATGTACTTAGATCACGTTTTGTTGTACGTAGATCACGTTTTTTGTGTTTACGGGGTTTTGGCATTATTTTAACTCCATACCGCAGGCCTGACACAATTCTGGGCAAATCAGAATGTCAGGCCCGGCGGTCCCAATCAATTCTCGAGACTTGGTGTCCAAGTATATCTGACCGACAGGATTGTTGCATGCATCATCGGCCAAACCAGTTCGCAAACCAGTTCGCAAGTTCATCTGGGGCCCCACAATTAGTTTGTCATCATTTTCTGTATAAAAGTTAAAATGTATGCTGAAGGAAAATATCGACTAAACTGTTGATTTAGTCAACTAAAATTGCTCTTTATTTTCATCGACTAAAATTGGATTACAACTAAAATACAATCAGATGACTAAATTATGACAAAAACGAATTCATTTTAGTCAAAGACTATAACTAAAATTAAATTAAAACTTCTTGCCAAATTTAACACTGATTTGAAATGAAACATAAGGCAGACATTTTGGACAAGAGACGGACACGCCGCCATGTAACATGAGACGCAGGAAGTTGACAAACGAGCAACTTCCGAACGACGTGCAAATGCGATTCATTCTGTTTGCATCCAACGTGTCCAGCCAGGCATCTGGATTCCGTGTCGCGTTTTTGTAAGTTATGTCCATACATGATCCGCCGTCTTGGAGGGCCACTCGTCTCTTGGTCCCGCGCGGGCGAGGACGTGACTTGGAATGAATGAGCGCTCGCTTGGCCCCTGTCAAACAACAGCAACTGAATCCGTGTCTCTTTTGGTTCCATTCGTGCAAAAAATATTGTTCCTTTTGACAAGAAATTTGAAATTAGTTCTCGTCATTTAAAAAAAATATATTTTTTAACATAGAACTGTCAATTAAGTCGACTAAAATTGCCCTTTTTTCGTCGACTAAAATTGGATTAAAACTAAAATATAATCAGATGACTAAATTATGACTAAAACTAATTAATTTTACTCAAAAGACTAACTAAAACTCAATTATCATTGAATCCGTGTCGCTTTTGGTTCTGTTAGTGCCAAAAATATTGTAAATTTGGACAAGAAATTTTAATTTAGTTTTAGTTATAGTCTTTTGACTAAAGATAATTTAAGTTTTAGTCATAATTTAGTTATCTGGTTGTATTTTAGTCTTAATCCAATTTTAGTCGATGAAAATAAAGAACAATATTAGTCGACGAAAAAAAAGCAATTTCAGTCAGGTAAATATATTTTTTCTATATCCGTTTTTATTTTCCCTTTTAGTCATTTATTTATTCAGTCATTTATTTAATTTTGAATTTTGGCAGTTTTGGTCCTCCATATTGGTGTGGATAGTTTATTGAAAGAAAAAAATAAATAATAATTCTGCTTTTATTGTGCTGAAGTGTTCATATGCCATCTCTAAGGATTATTAGAAAATATGTATGTTACAAACATATTCTACAAGCTTGGTTTCAACATATGCGTGGTTATGGGAATTTTTTTTAAATGTTTGAATAATAATTAGTTGAGGTAGAATATATAAATTTGTTGAGGCTTTACACCGCATTGTTATACATTTGAATTCCATTTTAATTTCCTTAGGTGGCATCTTTGATAAGCCCGTAATGAGTTTCTACTACACCTGCATGTTTTTTTTTTTGTTCAAGAATGTGTAAACGAAAGTAAACTGAAAGGGAGCCATCAAAGTGTCCGTGTGGCGGTGATTTATTTTCACCCGGGTGTCAGGCACTTTCCCCCGGCGCGCGCGGTCATCGCCCACGCGCCTCGCCTCCTGTCGGGATCAATTGAAATCACGTTGAGCAGGTGGTCGCGGTAAAAAGAATATTTTACCTGCGGCACTGTGCCCGCTCACGTCGAAAACGACCACCTCGGCCTTCCACTCAGCCTTCTACTCAGTTTCTTTTGCTGCCTGACTGTGAGGCTTATTTCAATTATTATTATTATTATTTTTTTTTTGTGAGTTATAATATGTAGCCTATAAATAACAACACCACTAGGGGACAGTATTGCCTGTCAGGAAAATGAAAAAGAAACAAAAAAAAAATTGTCCAGTTTTTGTTACGTAAAGCACATTTTTTGTCTGTTCTTCATTAGGGATGTAACAATACCGGCAACATCATGATGATATAGCGATATTAAAACTGCCACAATATATCGTCGGCGTCATGTCACAATATTAAAAGCAGGTTGATTTCCATTTGTGCAGTTCAAGCACCCTGTGGTGGCTAGTTTTTTTTTTTGTTTTTTTTTTTAAGTGCAGTTTAATTTTCACAAGGCATGTTTTGGCCCTTCTATGTTTAAAATCCAAATCAAGGGGAACTTAATATGTTTGTGAATCGATATGTGAACTCAATGTGAGCTTGCATTAGCAAGTTAGTGCCTCAATATTATATTTATATATTTTGTATAGAATATTTTCATATTTTTCATTTCTGTAATGTACAAAAGCACAATATTGTGTCAGATATTTTCTTTAGTATGAACTTATTTTTCTACAATATTGTGACCTTTTTGTGTATCACCAACTTCCCCACAATATCGTGATAATTATTGTATCGTAACCTTTATCTCGTGATAATATCGTATCGAGATGTTTGATTATCGTTAAATCCCGAGTCTTCATTCGTCGGCGAAAATGCATACTGATTTAGTTCCACTTATTGTTTATTAATGAGCGTTTAGTTTAGTCTAGTCTGACTAACCAATA
Source organism: Festucalex cinctus (assembly GCF_051991245.1). NCBI lineage: Eukaryota > Metazoa > Chordata > Actinopteri > Syngnathiformes > Syngnathidae > Festucalex > Festucalex cinctus. The sequence continues at coordinate 10,833,557 of NC_135415.1, read as the reverse complement.
GGCATGTAACAATATCCAAACAACACGATACGAAAGTATCACGATATGAAGGTCACAATACGATAATTATTACGATATTGTAGGGAGATTGGCGAATTGTAAAAAAAATAAATAAAAAAATAAAAATTGTAAGAAATAAAAAGAGCTCATACTAAGAAAACATTACTGCAATGAACAATATTATAAAATTATTATATATATATATATATATATATATATATATATATATATATATATATATATAATAAATATATTGAGGCACTTGCTAATACACGCACACATTGACTCTGTTCACAAGCAAATTATGTTCCCCTTCATCTGACCATTAGCGTGGATTTTAAACATAGAAGGGCCAAAACATGCCTTGTGAAAATTAAACTGCATTAAAAAAGTAGCCACCAGAGGGTGCTAGAACTGCACAAATGGAAATCAACATGACTTTCTTAACAGATGTGATGACGACGCAGATATATTGTGGCAGTTTTAATATGCTACATCCCTACTAACCAACTCCATGTACGCCGGCGATGGGCCAGATCCGCCTCCCATTCTTATTGGTAGCGACATCGCAGAGCCTGTCAAGACGTTTGTGTATCCGGGGTTCCATGGTGACAGATAATGGTGACCTAAAAACCAGAAATCATTCGCAGACGAGCCCCTTGGAAACCTCTCTTGGCGGCACCAGACAATCTCACGCAAGATCGACGCTCCGGATTTACAACTCCGCCCATACGCTCCATCCTGCTTTATGGCTCAGAAACACGGCCCCTGAACGACACTTTCGCCGCAAGTATGGATGGCTTTGACAGCAGGGCTGGCTCTCAAAACCGTCGAGAACATCAGGTGTCCCCAAGCGAGTCTCCAGCGAAGTGCTTGGAGCCCGCACACTCCAGCCTCGAGTATCTTCCTTGGTCACGCAACGTCGCACCCGCTGGTTCGGTTTTCCAGGTTTAGCGACCATCGTGGGGACCGACTTGAAATTGTGGGAACATTTAGGTGGTACCCGCAAGTTCAGACCTCTTTTTGAGGGTCAAAACTTTGAAGGTTTGAATTGGGTTATGGCTGAGGTTAGGGTGAGGAATGGGGGTAGGCAATCGTTTTTGATGGTTGAGTTTAGGCAAAGGCATTATGTCAATGAGAAGTCCCCACCACGATACAAAAACCAATGTGGATGTGTGTGGAGGAATAATTGTAAATAATAAGTTATCATACATTTGCTGCAATGAAGAACTGCTTCTGCTTGCAATGAAGAATGCTTTGCTCTGTTACCACTCAATTCACATAGCCTGGCTATATGAAGATGACTCAAAAATGTCTCAAGAACCACAACATCGAACGCAGCATGTGGTTCGAGCCAGTCTGCTGAGGTCGCCTGTTTTCTGTGAAGAAATTATTGAAAACTTGACCACACATGTACTCAACAACTTTCACTCACATGCACAATACATAGAAAAACAAGTACAGTGTTCCAACTATGCCTTGCGTTTGCATTTTTAGGGTTGGAACACCCATATAACTAGGGGCGTGGAAAGGGCGTGGAAAACCAAATAAATAGAGAGGGTGAGGAGAGGAATCTTCAGAGAGTGCAGGAGTGAATTGTATCGGTCAGTTCCTCTCCTCGCTTTTTGTGTCGTGTTTAATAGATCTCAAACAGGTAAACCTGAGAGTGTGTGTGATTTTTTCAGGTTTAACTACCACTGTGGGGACGGACCTGAAATTGTGGGGACATTTTGGTGGTCCCGACAAGTTCAGACCTCTTTTTGAGGGTCAAGACTTGATTATAGAGTTCATGTTTGTATTGGGTTATGGTTGAGGTTAGGGTAAGGAATGGGGGTAGGCAAACATTTTTGATGCTTGAGGTTAGGCAAGGGCAGGTATGGGCAATCTCAGTCCTCGAGGGCCGTAGTCCTGCAGGTTTTGGATGTTTCCCTTCTCCAACACAACTGATATATGATCAGCTCATCAGCAAGCTTTGCATAAGACTCATAACGATCTTGTTGATTGGAAGCAGCTTCTGTTGGAACAGGGAAACCTGCAAAACCTGCAGTACTCCGGCCCTCGAGGACCGAGACTGCCTGCCCCTGGGCAAAGGCATCATGTCAAGAAGTCCCCACATGATACAAAGACACACGTGTGTGCGCGTGTGTGCGTGACTTGTTCAGTACAAACTCTGGCAGGGTTTTGACATTCTGCAACTGCCATTTCACAACTCTGATAAGTATTGTGTGATAAACTATAATTCCCAAACAACTGTTTGACCTTCATTCTTCTGTGTGGATGTACAGCGATAAAGAATAAAAATAAATAAATAAATAATTATAAAAAATCAAAGACATTCTCACAATAATTCAAGAATGCTTTATATACATAATGATGTACTTCCAGTTATTTTTCATTTTGTAAAAAAAATGTCACAAATGAAAATGTTTTTAATAACCTTGGTCCTCATTGAAGTGTGGTTAGTTAAAGGAAGAGGAAGTCTGCTCGCCTTCTCCACGCGCTAACTGGCGACGTCTCCGATCCCTGCAGCGTGGCGGCGAGGAGTTTGTTGCCGTGGTGACCGCTTCGCTACCACAAATCTGACATCCGTGCATTCTGTGTTTCTACGCTGAGCTCGCGTTTGGCACAGACATTTTTCTTCTTGAGCTTTTTTTTTTTTTTTTTTTTTTTTTTTTGCTCATTTGTAGGCCTTGCAGCCATCAAGAAGGCAAAAGTTGTTTTGGCTTGAGATGAGTCCCCTGAAATGATCATTGCATAGTATTACATTTCCTTGCCTTCAACAAGTCTCAACAAGTAGCTTTTCTTATATTTTTGTCTCTCAACCTACACTTTTGACACTATGAAGTAAAAATGTTATTTTGGCTTTTTATTGAACATCTGATTTGAACTTTATTTATTAGAGTTTGACTTCAATTGAAATGCACATGAAATTTATCTCTCTTTTTTTTTTTTTAGCCTTCAAAAATTCTTGAGCTGTATTTTTTATTTTTGCTCATTTGTAGGCCTTGCAGCCATCAAGAAGGCAAAAGTTGTTCTGGCTTGAGATGAGTCCCCTGAAATGATCAGTGAACAGTATTACAATTCCTTGTTTTCAAAAAGTCTTAAATAGCTTTTTCTTATATTTTTGTCTCTCTACCTACACTTTTGACACTATTATGTAAAAATGTTCTGTTGGCTTTTTATCGAACATCTGGTTTGAACTTTATTAGAGTTTGACTTCAATTGGAATGAACATGAAAAAAATGTATCTTTTTTTTTTTTTAGCCTTCAAAAAGTCTTGAACTGTATTTATTTATTTATTTATTTATTTATTTTTGCTCATTTGTAGGCCTTGCAGCCATCCAGAAGGTAAAAGCTGTTTTGGCTTGAGATGAGTCCCCTGAAACGATCATTGAACAGTATTACTTTTTTGTTGTTTGTGTGTCGTTGCCTTCTCTCGTACTTCAGCCAGAAGAATTTCTTTAATATTTTTTTTCTGCATGTACATTTCTGTTCCTTCAAAAAGTCTTGTTTCCTTCAGTTGTTCAGCGTACTGTCTTGTCCTTATCCACGGAATAATAGGAAGGATGCAACGATAACGGCAATATCGTGATATTGCGATATTAAAACTGCACAATATATCGTCGTCATCAAGTCAAGCTGTTTTGAAGGCAAAGTCCCTAAAGTGAAAGAAGTACAAAGGAAGCCTGTGTGTATTTTGTAAATGTTATACTTTATTTGGTAAATTAATGCACAGTCCTTGCAGTGGTTATGCATTCCAATGGAGTTTGGAGCACAGAGGTGATTCCCGGGCGCAGAGAGAGAGAAGAAAAACGCAAAGCAAAAAATCGGCACGAACTACTGGCGTCGTGCTTTTTTGTCATCGCCGTCATCGTCTTCTCGGCAGTAGCAGCAAAGCGCACACGTACGAACCAAAGCAGCCAAGAAAGCAAAGAAAGCCGCCCAACGGCCCGCTGCTTTTTGACATAGAGACGACACACAGTGCTGCAAAAACAGACTTTTTTTTTTTTTATAATGAATACAGAAGACACGAGATCATCATGCATTGAGCCTCGTTACCCTAAAAGATAGGGCAGACGGGGGTATAGTTGAATGCTCGTGCACATTTACATATTGAAAATACATTCTTAGAAAAGATCAAGGTACTCTTCAGATTTATACTTTAAATTAAATTATAAACAAATTTGAATATGCTGTATATATTTAACGTAGCAGCTATATTCTGTATATATTGACCGCATATAGCATTGAACACGCGGTTTCAGTTGTTTACCTGCTGCACATTTGACTTCACACGGCTGTCATTCCGATAAAAAGGTCAATACAGGAGACGTTCATTCATACACAATCACGGCAACCTTCGCCGATGGGAATTTTCACACTAATTGACCCGATTTTTAATGTATTTTTTTGTTCTACAGTATATGTTGACTTTTACTTTAGTAGAGTTTAGAGCGCCGACTAGAATGTCAAACGAGTGACAACTGACAATATGTGACTGCAATTGTTCACTGTTTTGGGGCTATGCTAGCTTTCGAGCTAAATAGCGCTGAATAGAAAGCAAGACAACCAAACAAATCAATTGCAGAAATATATATATATATATATATATATATATATATATATATATATATATATATATATATATATATATATATATATATATATATATATATATATATATATATATTGCCCTGCGATTGGTTGGCAACCAGTCCATGGTGTCCCCCTGCCTACTGCCCAGAGCCAGCTGAGATAGGCGCCAGCAGCCCCTGCGACCCTTGTGAGGAATAAGCGGTCAAGAAAATGGATGGATGGATGGATATATATATATATAATGTTTGTGATTTTTGGTGCGATACTAGCTTCCAAGCTAACTGAAGAGGGCCGAATAGAAAGAAAAAAAAAATGTCACAACTGCAAGAATATAATTACAATTTTTGTGTCGTTTTTTTTTTTTTTTTTTTTTTTTAATATACGTATATACTGTATTTATTTTGAGACTGTCATATATTGGAGAAATAAGCACTAATGTTATGAGAATTGAGAATTCAATTTTCAAGAAGAATGCATGAAGAGAAAAGTTTTTTTTTTTAAACAATATCATCATGGGAATTAAAAAAAAATGGTAGCGACTGAAATTGCAATATTACAAGCAAAAACTTTTTTTTTTAAACTCATTCACTCCCAGGCATTTTCACAGAATCAATCCCGTTCACTCCCTGACTGATTTTAATATATTAATTATATATTAATTAATTTATATATATATATATATATATATATATATATATATATATATATATATATATATATATATATATATATATATGTACATACATACACAAAGTACATTTGTATCTGTTTCCGTTTTGCAGCAATTAGCTTTAGCTTTAATATCTAAGTTTCATCATTATTCACAAATCTATTTATAATTTGGAGCCTGGTTGATCTCTTATACTCTGCTGCTACCTGCTGGCCATTTATGTAATAACTACCATTTCTTCAACCGTTCTTTGCAATTGAGAGGCTTTATCAAAGACTTCTGTGCACTAGCATAAAACAAAACAAAAAAAAACGTGTAAATAAGTCTTTGGGACACGTAAAACATTTAAATAGAACGTATTTATACGTCTTGGGGATCAAATGAGTTAAGAAAAAAACAAGTCAATGGTTTCAGAATAGGAATGCTGAATGCTGCTTTTTGAGGATGCATTCGAGTTGGCTGGGACATACCAGTTGTCACTAGTGTGATTTGTCAAGGACAAAACTGGCGGGAAAAATTGTCTCCATTCGATCTTCTTTTTGGGAAAAACTACATTCAACAAAAAAAAAAAAAAAAGAGCATTTGGATGTTTTTTTTTTTTTTTTTTTTTTTTTTTTAATGGTGCATTTGTGAAGTCTGGAAAAAAAATAAAAAACATTTCAATTTGTTTTGAGGACAATTGTAGTCGTTTGCGTGCCAATAAAGTTCCGACATCCCATCATGCTTTGTCGAAGACTGAACTTTCCTTCGGCCAAAACGCATGCAACTTGTTCAAACATCAAAACAAAAACGAACCAACCAGAAAAAACAGCGTTAGCCTTTTTGCGGTGCGGGCACGGTTAACACGGAGTACAGATTACTTAGCGGATCGTCTCGTCTCTTGGACTCATGCACGGTCGTCATTAAATCAAAACACGAGGCGCACGCACAACAACCGCTTAACGCCAGCGGAAGAAAGAGAACCTCAGCAGCCCCGAAACACAAACATGGTATAAAAGAAAAAAAAAACACATACAGTAATGTATAGAGACCGGATCGTTTCTCCAGGTTGGCGTTTTCAGTAGAAAAAGTATTGGCACAGTTTTGCGGAAGCAGTGCTGCTGCATCCTGGCCTCGTCTGCGTCGGCCGCCTACGAGCAAAAAACCCTGCGAGGAGACACACATACAAAAAAAAGAGATGTTAACACTCTTGCTGACTTTCATTATCAAGAAAAAGAAAAGGAAAGGCTTGCCGCCAACACGTATCCATGGAAACACGCTTGTTTTGTTGACGTGATGGCAGCCAAGGATATTCATAAGAAGAACCGTCCACACCAGGCTGCGCAAAATTCAGAATCAATTGGATTCAGCGGCGGAACTGGAATGTGAATTGGCTCCGCCCCCGACACAGGATGTTGAATTTGAATGACAGGAAGTGGAATTGCAATTCATTCTCATCACATATCCGTGAGAATGAGACAGTGTATGACATCCATGTTCAAAATGTTTGGGCAGCCATTTTAAAGATTTAAATTTTTTAATAAAAAAACAAATAATAATTTAAATGCAACAGACATGTCCTTGTCAAAATTTAGCAGTAATACATTTAATAATAATGCGTATATTTGTGGAGACAGGTCAAGTTATATTATACAATTTTTGAAATGTGCAGATTTTCACAAGTTACTTGATGTTAAAGATGCGATAGCACTTAATATGGAAAGAAAAATGAACTGAGCTGTCACCAACATTTTACAAATGCAATTATGCCATCTAGTGGCAGAAAATTGATCTCACAAATCAATATCACAGTATTTTTTATTTTATTTTTTTATTATTATTATTATTCTTTTACAGTACAGTACATCTTTTTAATTTCAACTCAATTTTATGGACTATTATGCAATTACTTTATTATTGATTAAAAGTTAGATTTTTTTTCTACTTTTATGTTAACAAGATAAATATTTAAAAAAAAAAACATTTTCTTGTACATTATAGTATGTATTATGATTAAAAATTGTAAATTGCGTCCTCTCACAAAAAAAAAAAAAAAAAAAAAACGTTTTCATTCTCGCAATCATTGCAAGGGAATGCAAAGTTCCCCCCTCCCCCCCCCAACCATGTGACCTTAGGGCACAGGTCTCAAACTCCAATCCTCAAGGGCCGCAGTCCTGCATGTTTTAGAGGTCGCCCTCCCCAAACACACCTGATTCATCAGCAAGCTCTGCAGGAACCTGATAATGATCCTCATTAAATGATACAGTTGTGTTTGAAGAGAGAAACCTCTAAAACATGCAGGACTGCGGCCCTCGAGGACTGGAGTTTGAGACCTGTGCCTTAGGGGCTCCGTAGAAAACTACTCCCTGCCACGCATACATATAAACACATGTAGAAAAGAATAGTGGCATATTGTAAGTGCGGTGGTTTGTGAGACGTACTCGTCTGAGTCTTTCTTGCTCTCCTCGATGTAGGCGATGGACTCGGAGCGCAGTCGGTTGGTGACCTCGTAGGTGCGCAGGGTGACTCCAAAGATGTCCTCGTGGTAGCGGTTCTCGTCCTGCCGAGATCATCATCATCATCATCATCATCATCATACTTGTTGGTTGCTGAAGGCAATGTTCATATCTACGGTGGGAATCCTTTCCAACACCCTCCTGATGATCAGCTTAATGTTTGCACAGATGCCATATAGTAGTTGAAAAGTCATTCCCACAACATCACTTAAGGATGGGTGAGTACGAGTAGCAGGCAGAGTTTGGCCTTATTTCAATGCATCGGGTTCTGCCGCTGAAAATCTTGTGGCCAATTCTCCGATCAGGAAGTAAACGGCTTGCATGCGTTTTGCTAGTGAAACTCAATTGACCTGACTGTAAACCACGCCCGCATGACAAACAAAAGCAATCCAGCTCCCGGTGGTGCAATGAGCGGTTATCCAAAGTCAAGAAAAAAAAAATATCAATAAAAATGGTTAAACACTGTAGTCACGGCTTGTATAAGAGTGATAGCAGTTATCCCGATCGACTAACCGGCATCCTGCGGTAGTCATGGCTTGTGTAAGAGAGACACAAGAGAGACACTGTCCGGTTTATTCCCTTTCCTAAACCCTCAAACAACCACGAAAAATGTCATCAGACTTTGTGGAAGATCACACGACAAGTCGAATCCCTCCAAAATGACCAGAAAGTACTACGTCTGCACTACGGTAATTTTCTCACTTGTTGTTTTTTAGCCAAGGCTAACGATAGCTCCGGGGAGCTAACAGTCCACATGTTTGTTGACTCACTATTTACTATTAATGCCAACAGAATAAGCTTTGCACACACAACCAGTCGAATCCCTCCAAAATAACCGGAAACTACAACATCTGCACTGAGGTAATATTCTCCATTGTTGTTTTTAGCCAAAGGCTAACGATTGCTCCGGGTAGATAACCGTCCACACGTTTGTTGACTTACTATTTACGATAAATGCCAACAGAACAAACTTTGCACACACGACCGAATGTCGTGTCGAATGTCTCCAAAATTACCAGAAACTACTATGTCTCCTTTGTTGTTTTTAGCCAAAGGCTAACGATAGCTCCGGGTAGCTAACCGTCCACGTGTTTGTTGACTTACTATTTACGATAAACACCAACAAAACATTGAAACTATGAAGTCATATAAATTCATTCTTACCCTGCTTGATGCGAATAAATGTCCAAAAACTTTGGTTTTGCCGACAATCGGTCGAAATGAGTGAGGCGACTCGGTATTTTCATGACTTCTCATCAGACAGTGATGCGTATTTTCTTTCGTTTTTGGGTAAAATTGCATGGTGACGGAGTGAAGACACCCTTCAATAAAAAATTTAAAGCCCCCTTTGCTTGACCGAGAAATCACAAGGAAGATTTGACAACTTTGCCATAAGGTCAATTTGTGTGTTCTGATGACTTCTCTGCACGTCGGGCTTGTTTTTTTTGTGCGTATCCCTTGAAAAGTGGCACTTTCATTGTGATGTGCGAGCATACAAACTGGATATCCTACGAAATGTCTCTTTACCCTCAGCTTGCTGATGAAGAAGCCGGCGTCCTCCAGGGTCATGTTCCCGTGCTGCTTGACAATCTGCTGCACGGTTTTCAGGACGTCTCCCGCCATGGTGACGTCTCCGCACACGTATATGTGGCCGCCCTCCTCGCGCAGGCACCGGTACACTCGTTCGGACAGGTGCTCGCGGAGGATGTCCTGCACGTATTTCTGAAGGACAACAACAACAAGGACCGGGACGGAGAGTGCGGGTCATCTCTAGGCCACGGAGAACACATGTAAAACTATCGGACAAATCAACGGACTGGACTTCAGAGCGCCACCATGATGCTAAAGATTTGCTAAAGAAAAACAACATGGTATGTCAGTTCCAATCTGATGATCAGAAATGTTTACTCCAAACCAACGGGAGAACGTACTTAGTCCAAACACAAGTTGTCGTTTGCAGAGAACTTGTCATTAGAGAAGGTTCTACTCCTGAAACAAAGTTCTAGTCCAGAGAGATAGACTCAGAGAAACTGGTTAAGTCTCAATCAGAATGGTCTTGTCTCAAGAGAATGATCAGGAAGATCAGGTCCCCAAAGAAGGTTCTTGACCTGACCGAAAGTTACTAGGCCAGAAGGTACTCGGCCAGGGGTGGGCAAACTCAGTCCTCGAGGGCCGGAGTCCTGCAGCTTTTGGATGTTTCCCTTCTCCAATACAGATGATATATGATCAGCTAAACAGCAAGCTCTGCATAAGACTGATAACGATCCTGTTGCTTGGAATCAGCTTGTGTTGGAAGAGGGGAAACCTCCAAAACCTGCAGGACTTTGGTCCTCGAGAACTGAAAAAGGTGTTTAGTTTTGAAACAAGGTGCTTGTCCCAAGAGACGCTTCTAGTAGAAAAAGAAAGTTGTAGTCTAGGGAAAAGGTACGAGTCCCAAGAGAATGGTCTTGTCTCAAGTGAAGCTCTGTATTCTGAGATTCGCTACTACAAACAAAGAGAAAGTAGCGGTACTCAGTTAAGGTTGAAGTTTTGAGACTAGCAATTTAGTCTAGACACGGTCTCGTCCCAAGTGAAAAGGTAATAGTTTCAAGATAATGGTCTCAAGTGAAGGCTTGAGTTCCTAACATAATGGACTGAAGGTTTTAGAACTGAGATGTCATTTTAGTCCTGAGAGACAGAATCCAGTCTAAGGCACAAAGTTCTACTCCAAAGAGAAGCTTCTATGCAGAGAAAAAGTCCCAGTCCTGGGACAGGGCCCTTGATTCATAAGAAGGATCTAGTTCCAAGAGAAGGTTCAACTCAGGAGAGAATCTCGCGGTCCCTATCAATTTAGATAATGGGGAAAGGCTTGTGAATTTGGAGGCTAGAGACTGACCGCAGTTCTTAGCACACAGACAACTTTAAAGCCTCCGCCATAGTGTCAGCAAGTTGTGTTTTCCAAAAAGATTTCTGTTCCAAGCGTCAAGAGGGTGTACCTTTGGTTTTTCGGGTTCTCTGGAGTAGGCAGTGTAGAGCTCCTTGAACACCTCCTTGTTCCTGGCTTGGATGGTCTCCTCCTTGTATATGTGGTCCATCTCAGACTGGCGACATCCAAACACCAGGATCATGGGCCGCGCCTCCACACCTGAACGAGGACATGCACAAAAGCAACTGTAGGGGGCGCACTCGCAATATCCCCTTGATTTCCATTGGTCCCTGGCAAGAGCATTTGACGAATGTGTTTATTTATGTCATGAACTCTTTGAAATTTGAGTTTCAATGACGCTGGACGCTGAGGACGGGATAGGACAGGACGGAACTGGCCTTAATCTGGTCTGTGATTTTTCTCGACACTACCTAACACCATTTTCGTCACTTGAATAGAGTATTACGATCCCTTTCCTCTGACCTTTGTGTTGAAGGTCAAACATCCTCTGCTGCCAGAAGCTCCTGAAGGGGGCGATGCCCGTCCCGGGGCCCACCAGGATGCAAGGTGCTTGGTGGTCCTTGGGAAGCCGGAATAAAGGCGCACTAAGCAAACAAGCAAACAAACAAACAAACAAACCACCGTTAGAAACGCGAGGCTGGCTGGCACGCGTTTGCCGGGTTCACTTCGGTTGTACCTTCGCACAAAACAGGGCACCATGTCGCCCTTTTCGATCCTGTTGAGCCACGACGAGCAAACTCCGTGGTGGATCGGGCCTTCCCCATCTGGAAGGGATGAATGATGAACAAGGGTCAACTTTAACCCACTTGCTTGTTTATGCTTTCTTGGAGCTCTTTATTGTCAAGTTGAAGTTTATACAAAAAATAAGAAAAATTTGATCAAACCGTTTCATTAACGAGTCCACTAGCTTAATGCTAACCATAGCTGGGCTAACAAAACCAATCAACACGAATGCAAACCTGTTGAGAGTCGGTTGTGAAACTCTTCCGTATGACGCATGTCTGCGTGATACTGACCCCCGGTGACCCAAGCGTGCACCACAAAAGCAAGTTGATATCAACAGACCAAACCAGGAAGTGAATCATTCTAGTTTGTGTTTGTACTTTTTTTTTTTTTTTTTAGCACTTTCAATTTGAAATCATGTTATGTTTCAGAACAGAGGGACAGAAATGATTTTTTTCCCCATCCAATCCATTGATTAATGGAAACTTATTAAAATAATCCCGAGTTGCAGCCCTAATTCTGCTGCTATTAAAAACAATTGTTTGTGTTTTATTTATTTTTTATTTTTTTTGCTGCTTTGACCTTAGTGCTTGATCAAGATGAATTTTTATTCAGCAGGTCATAACGGGCCTTATTTGATTTTGATGAGCAAGCGGTGCGTATTTGGCAGCGCGTCAGCCTTGCGGTCTGCGCTTTGTTCCGATTTTGCCTCCAGACCAAATGCGGTGCGTTTTCAACCAATCACATTTCATTCACACCCTCGGTCTCTTTTGGAAGAGCGGTGGTATGTTTACACGCCATCATCATCATCATCACATCACCAGAAGAGCTATTGCTCTTCTGGTGATGTGATGATGATGATAGCTTTGCGCAAAAGTGGTGGCAATACAGCTGTGTTTTTTTATTTTATTTATTTAAAAAAAATTTTTTTTACTGTATCTCCAGTGCCTTTATTCGGCAGACTTTTACAAAACAATTGAAAACCAGAATATACTACTGATGTTTTGTGCTGTGTGATGTTTTTTTTTTTTTTTTGTATGGTATTTGAATTTTGGAATTCTTACTTCTCCGTTTCCGTAACTGGTCGGGATGAAAATAGTACAATTACTTTTGCACAAAAAAAAAAGCTAATGTAATATTATTACTCCAAATTTGAAAGTAATTAGTTACATTACTCATTACTGGGAAAAAGTTAAATTACTTTTAGTTACTTGTTATTTTCGCAACCCTAGCCCTCCCTCAAGCGAACCCATTTGGTCCAAAATGCTGCTCGCTCGTCTCTTAACTGGAGCACGTAAGAGGGAGCTCATAACCTCCCTTCACTGGCTCACTGTGCATTTTACACAAAATAAAAATCTTGTATATAAAAAAGTACTTCTACATTGATCAGAGTACTGCATATATTTTAAAGCAGGCTTCCCCTATCCTGTTCCACAACATGTTAGCTTTCGGCTAACGTTGGATGCATCCTCTGGCTAGCTGCTCATGAATGAGCAGTGACGCATGACGTTATTGGACGCGGCACCATTCAGCCACGAGTCATTTCAATAACAAAATTAAGACAATCCATAGCAGTTGGAAAACCCTAATATTAATAATAACAAAGCTGGTATCAATATTTGGTAGCTGGACTGGAAAGCTTTCTCGGCCGGTTTACCTTTGGCTCGGTAGGAGACGACTGCGACGGTGAGATGGATCTCGCCGGGGTGCAGGTCGGGCGACGAGCTGATGGAGTAGTAGCGCGGCTGTAGCAGAGGCAGCAGCGTGAGCAGCAGCGTGGACGGCATCTGTACCGACGGGAACTCGTCCAGAACCTCCACCAGAGTGGGCGTGTTGTACCACTTCCACTCCTCGTACTCCTGCAGACCCTGAAATTGGCACCATTTGGACCATTTTCAAAGTCAACAAGTTCTTGAAACCATGAATCAGTTATCATAATTATTGATTTATTGTCAATTAATTGATTAACCATTGCACCTCTAGTATAGTGTTAATTTCGTCAACGAAAAGGAAATAATTTTCGTCACGTTTTTCACCAGACTAAAACTAGATCAGACCGGACTAAAATACTCATTAATAAACATAACTGGGACTAAATGAGTATACATTTTCGTCGACGAATGAAGGCGAGACAGAAATGTACGTCACTTAATAAAAACTGGACTATAATCGATGGACATTTTAGTTCATGAACATCCATCCATCCATCCATTTTCTTGACCGCTTATTCCTCACAAGGGTCGCGGGGGCTGCTGGCGCCTATCTCAGCTGGCTCTGGGCAGTAGGCGGGGGACACCCTGGACTGGTTGCCAACCAATCGCAGGGCACACAGAGACGAACAACCATCCACACTCACACGCACACCTAGGGACAATTCGGAGCGCCCAATTAACCTGCCATGCATGTCTTTGGAATGTGGGAGGAGACCGGAGTACCCGGAGAAGACCCACGCGGGCACGGGGAGAACATGCAAACTCCACCCAGGAAGGTCCGAGCCTGGACTCGAACCGGAGACCTCAGAACTGGGAAGCGGACGTGCTAGTTCATGAACATAAACGAGACAAATTATATGATTTTGTAAAATCTTGTCTCTGCTAATCTGTCACTGTGACACAGTGACACACTCCCTTTAAAATTTGCACCTAGCAGGTGCAACATGCACAAGCACATGGGACAAACAGGAGGTGGATTCACCCTGAAATAGTTTTAAAAAAAAAGGTTTTTATAAAAATTATAAAATTATAGTTATAATGTAACAATCCAACGGCTAAAACGTTCCAACAATAACATTAATTCGACCGCTAACTAATGCTAGCTAACTTACTAGCTTAGCATGGAGCCATAGTAGCCACTTGTTGATATACGGTAATTGTGTGTCAAGTTGTTTTTCATCAAAAAGTGGCGAGAAAATTTTTATGTAAAATAGTTTTAGATCCTTAATATTCAACATAATCTGCTTGCAAAAAATATACAGGGGTAAAATGATTGTCATGACTATAACGGTGAGTTTTTGTTGACTAAAACTAGATGAATAAAATTATGTTTTCTTGGACTAAAATACAGACTAAAATGCTAGATTTATAGTCAAATAAAAATGAACTAAATACAACTGGGGTGAATTGACTTTGATAAGAACTAACAAGTGTGGACCAAAACTGGGACTAAATGTAAAAATGGCTGATAAAATGAACACTACTCTAGTATAATGTAACAGTTAATGCCGTCTCCAAAGATTAGAAACTATATTGGACTCAGTTTATCGGATTAAAGACGGTAAGACGCACAACTGTTGCCTTTTCCGGCAAAAGCCAAAGCAGGTTTCCTCTTTTTAACCGCGCAAACACATGGAAAGCGGCGTAACGCGTCCGCCAACTGTTTGCGCGTGTCATCAACATTTGGAAGGAGATTATATTAGGTGGCTAAAAGTCGGTTGCAAAGGCAAAACATTCAGCACTCTGCTGATACAAGACGCGAGCAGCTGGTGGACTAGAAAGAGTCAGACATCCTCAAGTTTCTCTTCACTTTGCTGCTACGTTAGCTTTTGCGCTAGCCACTTCACTGTGAGAAAAGATGTCGATTGCTGCATTAGCGTTAGTGGTGACTGGTAACTGGGATTTGAAAATCAGCTCAGCACCTCTCTCAATTTATAGCATTGAGCGTTACATTAGCTTCAGGGCTAACTCCTATACCCCAAGTAAAGATGTTGATTACTGTGCTAGCTTTAGGGCTAGCCACTATACTGCAGCACAGCGGTGTCCAAATTCGTAGGCTGCGTCCTCGAGGGCAGTGTTAATTTTGTCTAACATATTCCATCCATCCATCCATTTTCTTGACCGCTTATTCCTCACAAGGGTCGCGGGGGCTGCTGGCGCCTATCTCAGCTGGCTCTGGGCAGTAGGCGGGGGACACCCTGGACTGGTTGCCAACCAATCGCAGGGCACACAGAGACGAACAACCATCCACACTCACACGCACACCTAGGGACAATTCGGAGAGCCCAATTAACCTGCCATGCATGTCTTTGGAATGTGGGAGGAGACCGGAGTACCCGGAGAAGACCCACGCGGGCACGGGGAGAACATGCAAACTCCACCCAGGAAGGTCCGAGCCTGGACTCGAACCGGAGACCTCAGAACTGGGAAGCGGACGTGCTAACCACTCGACTACCGTGCCGCCTGTCTAACATATTTAAAAATGTAATTTTAAAACGTTCATTTTAATTTAGTCCATTTTTCGTTGACTATAAATCTAGCATTTTAGTCTTTATTTTAGTCCAAGAAAAGGTAATTTTAGTCATCTAGTTTTGTCAACTAAAAACTGTCAACGTTTTCGTCTAGTTTTAGTCAGGACAATCATTTTACCCCTGTATATTTTTTTAGTGGCCACTATAGCTCCATAACATGAGCTAGTAAGTTAGCCAGCATTAGTTAGCAATCCCATTAACATTGCTGGAACGTTAAAGCCGTTTGATTAATGCTAAGTTATATCTATGATTTACTTCCTTTTTTTTTTTTTTTTTTTTTTTTTTTTTTTTAAACCATTCATCGTGAATCTACTTCCTCTCTGTCCCATGTGTTTGTGCTGTGTCAAATGACACTCATTTTTGTTCATGAACTAAAATGTCCATAGATTGTAGTCAATTTTTATGAAGTGAAGGACGTTTTCGTCTTGTTTTCATTTGTCGACAAAAATGCTAGCAATGCTTTTGGCCTAGCATGCTAGCTTTTCAGGCTAGCTGCTGTAAAATTGAGCAAAGATGTTGAATGCTATGCCAGCTTTGGGCTAGCTATAGCCGGAATACGCCATCCCTTGTGATCTAAGCTAGAATTTAGAAAATGTGGAGTTTTGAGGGTGTTTTTTTTTTTTTTTAATTTTTTTTTTAATTACAATATTATGTAAAGCAAGAAGCAAAAAAAAAAAAAGGGGGGGGTCATTGTGCATTTTAAATAAGGCCTCGACTGCAACGCGTTCAACGAGGAGGCAAATCTGTGCCACACGCATAAAAAGGATGTGAAAAGAGAGCTTCAGTTCACATGTAGTTCACACAAAAATAAAAACGGAATGCGACGTGGCACTTTTGTTTCCTCAACTCGATTCAGAGGGCTGCCTTTCCGGCGTCTTTATGTGTCGACGACGCAGATACGTGAGTCACCGCTTGGCCTCAGCCAGAACGAGAAAGTGAGCGGATGCTTTGAATGGACGTATAGCTCAATGACGCGCTGTTTTTATTTCCATCAGGCCAAGTGCAGCGGCAATGAAGCTGATGTTTAATGTTCATGAACTTTGATTATTAGCTACATGTAATCAGAAATCATAGAGGATATCAAGGCCATAGTAACCTCGCAAAAATGCAAAACAATGAGAACGAGCAGGTAGACTATTAATATCTGCATGTAGTCAACTGTAGAGAACGAACTACTTATATGTGATAGATAAAAGATAGAAGGTACCAATATGCAAATGCATTATTGAAAAAAAAAATACAAACAAGACATTTGGTAGAGATCAGCCTTTGATGAATTGTCTTATTAAAGTTTGGAGTTTATTTTTTTGAGTTTTGGGTTGGCTCATTGTGTTATGATGATATTGTCGTCAATTGACATGTCTCTTATGATGGTGGTTTTGTCAGTTGCTATGTCTCTTATGACGTTAGCGGTTGCTATGTAGTTGCAATGTTGCTTCTGATGACGACACTGACAGTTGCTATGTCTCTTATGATTATGTTAGCAGTTGCTATGCAACTGAAATGTGCCTTCTGATGATGTCAGTTGCTATGTCTCTTATGATAGTGGCTTTGTCAGTTGCTATGCACTTGTTATGACTCTGATGATGCTGACAGTTACTATGTCTCTTATGATGATGTTAGCAGTTGCTATGCAGCTGCAATGTCTCTTATGATAGTGGCTTTGTCACTTGCTTATGATTCTTATGAAGATGACGCTCAGTTGCTATGTCTCTTCTGATGATAGCAGTTGCTGTTCAGCTGAAATGTCTCTTCTGATATCGGTTGCTATGTCTCTTATGATAGTGGCTTTGTCAGTTGCTATGCACTTCTTATGAAGCTTCTGATGACGCTGTCAGTTGCTATGTCTATGACAGTGACTTTTAGGGGTGTGCCAAAAAAACATTCATAAAAGAATCGAGATTCTCATTTATGAATCGAATCGATATTAATATCTAAAAATCGATTTTATTTAAATTAGAAACGAAGAAGAAGGGGAAAGGCAGTTGTAGCCCACATGCTGTTTTTGTGGAAAAGGACACTTACAATACAAAATTAATAAATGTTTAAACAACAAAAAAATACACTTTAATGTCTCTATTTGTCATTTTGTCTTGCAAAGCAGACTGGAGTAGATCATGACAATGTTGTGCATATCTGTAAATTGAAGCAGAAATCATTTGTCAATCAAATAATTTTGAATCAAAAATCGTTTGAATCGAGAATCGAAAATCGATTCTGAATCGAATCGTAGACCCAAAAATCGTAATCGAATTGAATCGTGAGACAGTCAAAGATTCCCAGCCCTCGTGGCTTTGTCAGTTGCCATGCACTTATGATGCTTCTGATGATGACGCCGTCTCTTGCTATGTCTCTTCTGATGACGGCTTTGTCAGTTGCTATGCACTTGACTTTGTCAGTTGCTATGCAGTTGACTTTTTTTTGTGGGTCTACTCGTGACACATGTTGCTCAGCCCAATTGCTATCAGACCAATATGGCCGCTTCAAACTGAAATCGCAAACGTCTTTTCTATATGCAGGTGTTAACTTTTGATAATTTTCATGAGGGGCTGGACCAAGACATGTCATGAAGTCATGACAGCAATTACTAACAAATTTCACGTTGCTAAGCTGAATTTTGCAGACATTTTCACTGCACTGTGCCAATTTCTGGGAGTTACACTCACAATCACCGCCATATGTAAATTTAGGGATGAACAGGTATTTTCCGTCCCACTAAAAAAAAAAAAAACGCAAACATGATTTGCCCAGTGTCAGCGTACGTTGAGCAACTTACCTTACTGAGCACCTCCAGTCTCTTCTTGTGTTTGTCGTTGGTGGCCAGGGCGGCAAACTGCTGCAGAAGGACGGGACTGGGCGGCGTGGTGATATCCAGGAAGTACTGGAAGGCCTGGAAGATGGTGCAAGGCGGGATGCGGCTGGCGTTGGTCCAGTTACTGATGACGCCTGCCGGGGGGGCCGGGAAAGACGCGTGAAGCCTGAGATCATGAGCTAGCTAGCTAGTGTACACAACGTTTGGTCATGACACGTCAATAAACTTTTCTGTCATCTTGACCAAGGCGGTGCCAAGTGAGAAAACAACTTGACGGTAAGAAGGCCGTCACTCAAGAGCTGCATACAACTTCTCAACGGCATCCCGCAGGGTTCCATACTCAATACACTTTTTATTGCTTCACAACATCAAGCTTGCTATCTGTAACTCTCTTGCCCAGTCGTACCGCAACCACAATTATTTCTACTTTAGCTCCTCCCTCTGAGGCTGCACTGCCCCGACTACACTTCAGATGAGTTTTACTAACGTTCAAAATGCTTTTTAGTTTATTTTAGTTTTTAGTTTTGGAATGTTTCATTTTAGTTAGTTTTTATTTAGTTTTGAGTTTTGTTTTATAAATTTAGTTAGTTTTAATTAGTTATCAGGGTGGTTCTGTTAGTTTTAGTTATTTAATAAATGCTTAGTTTATTATTTTCAGTATTAGTTTTTTTACGTGTATTATTTGTGTGCAATATTTAATTAAAAACACCATGGGCATGACGTCATCTGAAGGTGCTTTTCTATTGGCTGCAGCTAGATGACATCACTTCTGTGTGACACACTTTCAACCGTTCTTATCAAAATTCCGTTCATATCAAAATAAATTGACTTAAAATCACATTTAAAATCATCCCCAAAGGCTCATGCATTAAATTAATTACCAAAAGACTAAAACGAAGGACATTCTTGCTAACAAAATGTAGTTTCAGTTTTAGTTTCATTTTTACTTTATTTCGTTAGCGAAATGTTTTTTTTTATTTTAGTTTTAGTTTTTTATTAGTTTTAGTTCACTAAAATAACCTTGGTTGACAATGAACAGAAAAAAAAAACTAGACGTGCTCTTGACGCTGGACTGGGTAAATCAACGTTTTACTAAACACTGTCAGCAAATTTGAGCATTTTGAAAGATCTTTCAACACCTGAAGAGTGTCGTGTTCTTCGACAAAATTTATGCAATGGGCCTATAGAAAATGTTCTTTCACTAGGGGGAAAAAAAGTTAGTTTTTTGTTTTTTTGCCCTTCATTCTGAACAATGAGCAAAAATAAATAAATTCTCATAAGAATTGCGGTTCTCATTTAGTACAATTCAGAATCGATTTTAAATGCACTAAAATAATTTTATACTGCCTTTTGCCCTTGTTTGCGTAATGGGAATGCTGTTCATGTTTTATCTGATTTGGCCACTTAGGGGAAGTGTAGTTCCGTGAGTTCTGATACACAGTTAAGTTGTAGCCACAGAGAGAGTAGAAGGAAAAATGTCACGATCAAGTTATACCAATAAAAGTTGATTTTTTTTTGCAGCGTAGGAAGAGCATATGCCGGTGAGTAATGTTAAAATGCTTCTTTGTATACATTCTTGAAGCATTTTTGTATGAATAGCCGTGAGTAGCGCGCGAATTAGCATTAGCGAGTCAGTCAATCAAAATCATTTGGAATCAAAAATTTATTCTGAATTGAATCGTCTGTCGGTTGCCAGCTCCACGAGACCTTTGAATTCTATTAACCTTATAACATTATGTATTATTAAGTCACCATTATCATGACTTCTAAAGATCACCTAAATTACCCCCTTGCTTTGCTAGCTGTTGCATACCTGATGAACATATCTGTGGGCGAGAAACTGTCGAATCCCAGGTGATGAATGAGGTCATCATTTTTCTGCCACTCGGCTTTTTTTGTTTTGTTTTTTTGTTTACAAACATCACAATTTGGTCAACTTGGCCACGCTAACGCGTCCTTGGTACGTCAATGAGCCTATGTGATGCCGCTCGGCTTGAAAGCGCTTCTTCTCGATGTGTTGCTATGGTTACAAAGAGCCTCCTGTTATTCCCATTAAGCACAAAAGTGTACACAAGTGTGTATGTGTGCGCACTGCGTATGTGTATATGTTTTTGTTTTTTGTTTTTTTGGTTTTTTTAAGATTTCCTAAATCTTAAATCTTGGTTTCGCTCTGTGTGTTCAAGTCGAGATGAAGTTGCGGGTCCATTAATATGCTGCAAGGATGTTTTTCCCCAACGGCCCAATTATTATTTTTTGCCTCAAGAAAAATGAGAAAGTGCCAAAAGGTCAAAAATTTAAATAATAAATATATAATAATGCTAATGAACAAGGGCAGGAGAAAGCAGCATGTGCAGGGTGACTAATTAATAAGCGCGGAATGTCAGGAAAAATCATGATTGGGAGCACACACGCCCACACTCACATGACACACACTGACAGCAACAACAACAACAACAACGCACACACACGCGCGGGTATTGACACCTAGCGCCGTGTTCCTCTCCTCCAGGAACTCGACTTTGACGATTTGATTGACATCGGGCGCGTCCTCCAGTTTGTGGATGAGGGCGGTGACCAGGTCCTCGTGGTTGCCGGCAAACACGCCCAGGTGGTCGCCCGGATGGTAGCTCAGCTTTTCGTGCTTGTTGGTGTCCAGCCGCACGAATATGGTGGAGCGGCTGAAAACAGCAAAGCAATAACACCTGCTCACTGCCAGATTTTTGTTTTATTTTTGGAGACAAGAGCCAAAATACGACGGTGTAATTAGGGTTAGGGCCACGTATATATATGTGTACATTTATAGGTTTTTTCTCGCAAACTTGCCTCTTTAGAAAGTCGCAAATTTACGAGTTTTTTCTTTTTTTTTGTGGCAAATTCCACTTTCTAAACTCATATATATATGTGTATACATATATATATATATATATATATATATATATATATATATATATATATATATATATATATATATATATGTATATATATATATAATTTGCCAGAGAAAAAGAAAAAACTCGTAAATTTGAGACGTTTTAACGTGGCAAATTTACGAGGAAAAAAAAAAGACTTGTAAATTTGCGACTTTCTAAAGTGGAAAATTTGCGAGAAAAAAAACTTTGAATTTGCAAGTTTAGAAAGTGGAATTTGCCAAAAAAAAAGAAAAAACTCCTAAATTTGCGACTTTCTAAAGTGGCAAATTTGCGACTTTCTAAAGACGCAAGTTTGCGAGAAAAAACCTTGTAAGTTTGCCACTTCTTAACTAGTGTTGTTCCGATACCGTTTTTTGGCTCCCGATACCGAGCTTTGCAGTATCGGCCGATACCGATACCATACCGATACTTAAGGTTTTTTTTCTCAACATGAAACAGCTGTCCTGCCATTGGTTCAGAGCATTCAAGGGCCAATAAGATATCTTAGATTGGCTTGCAGTAAACATGTCACATATCAGTGAATGTCGTGCACCAGCAAGACACAAGATGCTGCATCCAAAATCCTATCTTAGCGTTGGAATTAATAGTATCGGCATGTTACTTGTGAGTAGTCACGATACCGATACCACTGCTTTAATACAGTATCGGCACCTCTGCCAATACCAGTATCGGTATCGGAACAACACTATTCTTAACGTAGGAAGTTGGCGAGAAAAAAAACTCCTAAATTTGCAACTTTCTAAAGTGCCAAATTTGCAACAAAAAAAACTCGTAAAAAAAACTTGAGAAAAAAACTCGCATATTTACGACTTTCCAAAGTGGCAAATTTGCGACTTTCTAAAGTGCCAAATTTGCGACAAAAAAAACTGTAAAAAAAACTTGAGAAAAAAACTCGCATATTTACGACTTTCCAAAGTGGCAAATTTGCGACTTTCTAAAGTGCCAAATTTGCGACAAAAAAAACTGTAAAAAAAACTTGAGAAAAAAAAACTCAGATATTTACGACTTTCTAAAGTGGCAAATTTGCGACTTTCTAAAGAGGCACAATTGCGAGAAAAAAAACTCATAAGTTTTCGACTTAACTTGGGAAGTTGCCAAGAAAAAAAATCGTAAATTTGCAACTTCCTAACGTGGGAAGTTGGAGAGAATTTTTTTTTCTCCACTTTTTGAAGTGGCAAATTTGCAAGAGAAAAAAATAATACATTTGTGAGTTTAGAAAGTGGCAAGTTTGCCACTTTTGTAAGTGGCAAATTTGCGAGAAGAAAACAAATACATTTTCACTTTAGAAAGTGGCAAATTTGCAAGTTTTTTTTTCTCTGCATATTGCCCCCACCCTCTAAAAAATAAAAATATTTATACGTGGCCTAATACGCTGTTGTACAAATGTGATTGTGGAGTGTAGTACCAACTTGCACCACAACATGGCTGGCAGTAGTGCGCTCAAGTGGATGTGATGCAGCGGAGACAGTTTACAATTTACATGAGTATTTTTGTGTGTGTGAATTTGCAGCTATTTGAAGGTTATGCTAATTTCAGTTAGCTAACCCTTCAATGACATTTCAGAGATGTGTTAGCTTTAAGCTAGTAGCCTTTTGTTAAGATATGATTTCAGAGCAATGCGGCGCCATTTCCTGTCTAGTAAATGGGTCAATGAATGAATGTCATGTTTCAAATTGAACAAAATTCCTTAAAAAAAAAAAACAACAACAACAACAACAAAAAAACAACTAATAGACCAACACACTCACTTGGATTTGGGACTTTGGAGGTTTTGCGATTCCAGCATTTTGGCTCCGTAAACTCTCTTCTTGTGGATGGTGTACAGTGCTGGAAGGAAAAGAAACAAAAAATCATCAAGTCAAATATTGTCATCAATGCTAAAATAAATAAATAAATTAGCCTTTACAAAGGTAATGCACATTCATATCGGACAGACAGTATCAGAAACATTGATTTAATGAAACACTAACAAGCAGTAAACGGTGTCAAATGTTGCTGCATGCCTTGAACCGATGGGAAGTAGCGCCATCTCATGGACGAACAAATTCAGTGTAATCCATCATCAACAGTGTCTCACACTTATAGTTTGGGTGGCACAACGACATCCTTTACTGTTTACAGAATATGGTAACACGTATAAAATGTTGCTGCATTCTTTGAATGTGGGAAAACTAGTGCCGCGTAATGGACACAAAAACACCGTTATCCCAAATCAATAGCAATACGCTTGTCATTTCAGGAGCAAGGCCTGCAGGATTACTGTATAGGGTGTGAAGGGTTGCTGCATGCTTTGAATGTCGAACAATTTGCGCAGTCTAGTGGACAAACAAAAACATGCGCATCATCAAAAGCAACAGTCTTATTTCAGAAGCGAAGCTCTCTTACAGGAAGCGGCAGTAAAAGGCATCAAATGTTGCTGCATGCTTTGAATGTGAGCACATTAGTGCGGCCTAGTGGACAAATCTAAAATGCACTGTTACTTCACTTCAAGAGCAACACAGCCTTGAAATTTCAGTAGCAAGGCGCTCTTACAGAACCCTGCATAAGTGTGAAATGTTGCTGCATGCTTTGAATGTGGGAAGCAGTGGAAAAGACTAAACATGGGTTTTGTTTTGTTTTTTACCGTCGGTGAGAGCCGGCGCCTCGGCGGCGTACGTCAAGCGGAACTTGCTCTTTTTCCAGCTGCGGTGGTTGCTGATGAGCGAGTCGTTGGCCTTCTCGATGTTGACGTCGTCGCCGACGCAGAAAACGTCGCAGGCGGCCTTGAGGCGGGAAAAGATGGCAAAACGGTTTCAACGCACAAGTTGAGCCAATGCACAGCTCGGGGCCCCCATTGGACGCTTTGCACTCTTCCGAAAGAAGCGACAAACTTAACTACTTCCATCTGTTAAGATTATTCATGCAATTCGCCCCAACAATAGCTGCTTTCTACTAGGTTTGAGTTTAAATAGATATATCGATATCGTATCAATATGACTTTTCATAATATCGATATCGTATCAATATGCCTTTTCATATCCCAATATCAATACATAAAACCAATTTTTGTTTTTATTTGCAGCATTGATACTTTTGACTGTCTAAAATAGGTACTGCGTGAACTAAACAGAATTGAAAATCATTGTGAATGATGAATCAAATCGATTCTGGAAATCTGAATCGATATCCAGCCCTACTTTATACCAAGTTAAACATTAACTCATTCACTCCCAGCCATTTTCACTGAAGCAAACTCCGCTTTGCTCCCTGCTGTTTTGCTGGATTTTGACTGATTTTGATTTGATTTATCAGGTAAAAAAAAAAAAAAAAAAAAAAAAGTATAAGTCTATTCTATCTGTTTCCGTTTTGCAGCAATTAGCATTAGAATATAGCTCAGTTTCATCATTATTCACAAATCTGATTAAAACTGTGGGGCAAACAGCTTGTTGCAACATGGCCCTGTTTGATCTCTTATACTCTGCTGCCACCTGCTGGCGGCCATTGCTTCAACTGTTCTCTTCAGTTCAGAGGCTGCATCAAAGCCTTCTGTATGCACTAGCATAAAACAAAACAAAACATAAAAACATAACTACGTCTTTGGGACACAGGTAATATTTAACATAGAACATATTTATACGTTTTTGGGAGCAAATGAGTTAAGTAAAAAGTATCTAAAAATAAGCACAATGATCTTGTCTGACAATTTCATTTGAAGTAAAAAATAACTTGTCAAAGCAAAATAAGCACATTCAGGTTAAATTTAAGAAATTATATCTTAGTTAAGATTTCGTTTTTTGCAGTGTGAAAGCGGTGTTGTCGGGACCCATTGGTTAAAGAAGGTCAGCAGGGTTGGCGCCATGAAAAAAAACAAAAAAAACCATAAAAAAAACAAGTCACCTTAAAAACCTTCTTGGCCCAAGTCCTGAAGGACTCCTCCTGGCCGCACAGCTCGTCGCCCTCCCCCATGCGGAGGATGCGCTCACCCCCGAGCTCCTCGAACAGCGTGTCCACGGCGTGGGCGAAGGCGCAGAAGTGCGGGTAGGCCCGGGAGCCCAGGCCGAACACCGAGAACCTACGTGCACAGAAAAATCGGGCGGGGGGTAGTGTTAATGCTTTGAAAAAGGACCGCCCCCCCCCTCCCCTCCTCAAAGCAAGACATGTAGAAAGTCCTGCCGTTGCCCCCGTTTTGCAATACTTGAGCGGTTTTTGTCGTTTGTTGGCAGGCGCAGCGTTCGAGTCTTTCTTGTCGTTTCTGTCACTCGGCTTTCCCGGGCCGTCGGCGCGGTGGCTGTGTTTCACAAGCAGACGTTTGCGGTCGGACGGGCGCTCAATTGGCCGGGCGCCAAAGGCGGGCCCAAGGATCCCCCCCCCACACACACACCCACACCTTTTAATTGGTTGCCGCCCCGCCAGTCAAAAGCAAAGCGATGATTCAAAAGGAACAATTTGCCTTCCTTTGACGTCACCCTTCATCCGTACATCGTCCTTCCCGACAGCCATTTTGATTGTTGCATCGTGACACCCCAACACCCCGGCAAAAGGATTCTTTGCTGCTTTTCATCCATCAGTCCGTTAATCCGTCCATCCATCCGTCCCAAATCAACCAAGTCAGAAAGTGAAAAGAAAACGGGAATTTTTTTTTAAAGCAGTTGGTCTCCTTCACCTCTTGCATCATCCTGATCATCCAACCATCCTTATTCCCCTTCATTCACTCATCTGTCCATCATCCATCCACTCATCCTTCATTCAAGCAAGCTTTACCAAACCTTTTCTTTTTGCCCCACATTTTATTTTTAACAACGACAGTGTGAAAACCGAGACTGAACTCTCACCGTCTTACAAAAGCAATTGTGCCATCTAGTGGCAGAATAATGACCTCAACACAAATCAATATCACTCCTTTTATTAATTGTGAAATACATCTTTTTAATTTTAACTAAATTTTATGAACTATTATGAAATGACTGTATCAATGACTAAAAGATGCAGCTATATTTCTATTACTCCATTTTACACACACAGAAAAAAAAAATCCTCCAAAAATGCTAATAAACATTCAATATTTGTTTTCAAGGGACAAAGAGGGAGGAATGGGGGAAAAAAATCCAGGAAAAAGCGACAAAAATACAAAATTAGGGGTGTTGAAAATTAGTGCATTAATTTAAAGTTTTAAACGCCACTAATTATTTTTTTTAACACAGGAAATAAATGTAATAATGCATATATTTGTGGAAACTGGGGTTAAGTTATATTTTGCCATTTTAAAAATGCGTAGAATTTCACACATTACTTCATGTTAAAGATTCGATAGCTCTTAACATGAAAAGAAAAATGCACTGCGCTCTCACCAATGTCTTACAAAAGCAATTGTGCCATCTAGTGGCAGAAAAATGACAACAGATATCAATATCAGACACGTTTTTTACGTAGAGTACATCTATTTAATTTTAACTGAATTTTATAAACTATTAAGAAATTACTATATCAATGACTAAAAGACGCTGCCATATTTCTATTAGTTTAATTTTTTTCCACATTTATGTTAACAAGTGTACGAAAGAGAAAAAAAAATATTGTACATTTAGAACAGATATAAAATTTGCGACAAATCGTGAGTTGACTATTGAAGTCATGCGATTAATTACAATTAAAAATGTTAATTTCCTGATATTCAAAATATTAAAAAAAAAATCTACCAATATACGATTACGTAGGTGCTAAACTGCGAATAAGAAGGGATCAATTGTTATTAAAAAGGATGGAAGAGAGACTTAAAAAAAAGAAAAGGGATCAACTGTAGAAATTTTGTAATATCACTATTCACCACTAGATGGTAGACATAGATTTTGTTGGGGGAAAAAACGGTGTCCTGAAAAAGTTTGGCAAAGTCTGCGAAAGCTCAGAAAAACTGAAAGAGGAGGTCGGTCGGTCGGTCGGTCGGTCGGTCGGTCGGTTGGTCATACCTGACGTTGGCGAGCGGCCCGGTGCTCTCAAAGTTGACTTTGGCCTCGGGCTCGTCGCTGGATGACTTCCTGGTGTCGGAGTACGACGACACGCTGTTGAAGCGAATTTTGTAGCTCCTGAGGAAATTGTGAAAAAGACACTTAGCTCCACCCCATTTAGTTTGGTGTCGACAAAAAGAAGAAAATAAATAAATAAATCACTGTGGCGCCAGCTTACTTTCGGTCTTCTGTGTTTGACGTCGGGTGTCGCATCTCCATCAACGCTGCTCCGAATTTCTACGGTGAGAAGTGAGCGATTAAAAAAAACAAAAACAATCAACAGTTGAGGGGGAGTTGGTGGGGAGACGAGGGTGGCAACAAAAACTGCTTTCCAACTTTTTGTTTTGGTTCCCAAAATTGAGTTTTAAGCCATTGCAACATGGCCCTGGCTGATCTCTTATACTCTGCTTCCCCCTGCTGTCCATTTTTTGCAATATCTACCATTGGTTAAAGCGAGCTCTCCATGTCAGAAGGTGTTTAAAAAGCCTTATGTATGCTCGACAAACTATTAAAATATGTATAAATATGTTTTTGGGTTTGGATGAATTGAGAAGCCAGGTTGCCGGTTTCAATTTCAAATTTGGGTTTCAAGTCAGGCTTTATGGCTTCTAATTGGGGATTTAAGCCGTTGGTTAGGGTTTCAAATAAGTGTTGGCCTTTGAAAGTAAGGTTTTGAGCCAATATAAAGATTTCAAAGTAAGTCTTGAAGACATGGTTATAGTTTCTCCACCGCAAAAACTGGATTGATAACATTTCAGGGTTACATTTCGGTGAGTTGATTTAAACTCCTGAAGTGTAATTTTAACATTTTCACAGTTAAATGCTGCCCTGAGAAAGACTTATTTGTACACAATTGTTATTTTTCGAAAATATTTCTTGAACTGTTTTTAATGTGGACCAATATAAACACTTATTAAGTGTTAAATTTAAGTCCATAGGTGTTGATTCAACACTGACAACTTAGCTGTGTAGGGTTTTAAGCCATTCGTGTTGCAAGTCAGGGTTAAACAACAGGTAGGGTTGTCAAATAAATATGTCAATCCAGAGGTAGGTAGGGTTTCAAATTGTAGTTTGGAGCCACGGTAAGCGGTACGGTTTCAAACAAGGGTTTGTCTTTCAAAGTAGGGTTTTAAGTTTTGTTTCGTTATTTTGCGGACACGTTAAATATTCAAACTCGTGCTTTTGTTAACTGCTGGCTGGCGCCGTGGAAGATTTTGCCACTTTGGGTGAGGTCATGGGGAAAAAGGTCAAGGGGCAAAGAGGTCAGTGAGGAAGCCCGACCTCCCCGTTCTCAGGCGGGTCGCCGTTGCCGAAGGTGCTGGTCACCACCAGCACCAGCGTCTCGTGCTCCAGGTCCACCACGTCGTAGTCGTCCATAGACATCACCTGCACACGGACATTCATGTCTTCAATATTCATGTTGCAGTTACGATATATTGCCCAGCCCTAATAAATAAATAAATAAATAAATAAATATACAACAAATAAATATACAACAAATAAATATATAGACAAACATTCAACAAATAAATAAATAAAACAAATATACAACAAATAAATAAAACAAATATACAAAAAATAAATAAATAAAACAAATATACAACAAATAAATAAATAACACAAATATACAACAAACAAATAAATAAAACAAATCTAAAACAAATAAATAAAACTAATATATAATAAATAAATATGAACAAAATATACAACAAATAAATAAAAAAATACGACAATTAAATGAATATAAACAAATATATAACAAATAAATAAATATAAACAAATATATAACAAATAAATAAATATAAACAAACATATATAATATATATACACATACACGAACACATACACAATTTATAAAATTTGATACATAGAGTTTTGCAATCAGAAGTCAGTAAAAATTGTTTTATTTTAAAATCTTAAAAAGGGGTTGGTAACAAAAAAAATGCTTACAATATTGTAAAACCTTATTAAAAAGTCGTCATTTTTGGTCAGTCTTGTGACGCTCGCACCATGTCAGGTCCAGTCACTGCACGCGGGCCACCTCGCCGCCGCTCAAAAGAGGAAACGAGCGCGACGCCAAAGCCGCCGCTGGTGTTTTTGTGTGCTCACCCACACATCCGCATGCCTCCGCTTTGTTATCCGTGGAGGAAAAGACAAACCCGGAGGCAAACGCGCACGTCGCACAATCGAGCTTTTTGGGCCACCTGGGCCGGTGAGCCGAGCGAGCGTGACGAAAAGCTGGGCCGGATGACGCAACGCACGGGCAAGAGTGGCGTACCTTGGCGTCAAAAGCGTGTTTGAAAATTTCACACAGCGTCTTGGCGTAGTCCTGAGACTTGCCCGTCTCAGTGGCAAACAGGATGGTGGCCTTGACCCGCCTGGCCATGGCCGCGCCCATCAGCTTGGCCGAGAACTTCACCGCCCTGCCGACACAAAAGGCAAATTCCGACCTTTAACACTAATCCATTTCCACTGAAGGTTTTTTTTATTTTTTTTGGAAAGCCGTTTAGGGTGGGTTTAAAACAATTTGAATAATTGATATTGAATTAGATTTTCCTTTTTGAGCCTGATATCGATTCATAAAACCATGAATCAATGTGAATAAGTGCAATTTCTGGTGAAATTGCGTGGGAATGCTGAAAGCTGAATGCCTATGAAGGAAAATGAAGGATAAATTATGTTAAAATTACAAAGTAATTACATAACTAGTAATTATTAGTATTAGTAGTAGTAGTAGTAATAGTAATATTATAAAAGGTGTGTATTTAGTGCATTTAGAAATATATTTTTATAAGGGATGCACGATAATGCTATTTTCAGCCGATGCAGATAATCCAATAATTTAGAAAGTGCCGATGTCGATAACTGATAAGCCGATAATTGTTTTGTTTAAAGCTTAGCATTAGCTTAGCATTAGCTTAGCATTAGCTTAACGTGCTAACTTAGCATTAACTTAGCACCAGCATTAACTTAACATCCTAACCTAGCATGCTAAATTAGCATTAGCATTAGCTTAACATTAGCTAAGCATTAACTTAGCAGTATCTTAGTATGAGCATTAGCTTAGCATGCTAAATTAGCATTAGCTTAGCATTATCTTAACATTAGCTTAACATTAGCTTAGCATGCTAACTTAGCATTAACTTAGCACATAAACTTAACATTAGCATTAGCTTAGCCTTAACTTCGCATGCTAATGTAGCATGCTAACTTAATATTAGCATTAGCATGCTCAATTCTTTTGATATTTCTTTAACCCCATAATTCAGGCCAATTATGAAATTCACGGTTGAATTTAAAAAGTATTTTCTTACATTTATGAAAGGCCTGACTTATTGCACTTGAAGAAAATTCAGAATCGACGGGCGATTCTCAGGCCCGCTCTGCACAATATAGGACGAGCGGCTCTTGATTTAGCGTTATGACGACTTATTATTCATGGGGAGTTCACAGGCGAGCACTTACTTGGCCAGTTTCTTGAAGCCGATGGCTCTCTTCTTGGTGGGCGTCCCGTTGACGCCTTTCCACACGTGAGTGTGCCATGGGTCCGCCTGCGGCATATAAAGGGTAAAGGGTTAGGGTGTCAAACCTGGCAATCTTAGAGGGATACTTGACTCATTTTCAGCAGCAAAAAGTTTGTCCAGAATTAATTTTCTAACTTCATTAGTTTACATGTACAATTAATACCTTCAATAAATTACAATTTCCAATTAACTAATCAAATAAAAATAAAAATAATAATAAATTAAAATATAATAATCATTAAAATTTACTTAAATTAAAATTAAATAAATAGTAAATAATAATAAATAATTTATATATAATATTATAAATATTTATGTTTATTATTTTATATACATACATACATAGATACACACACGCTGACTCACCCCCCCCACACACAGATATATATAATAAATAACAATAAAATAAAAAAATTATAAAATAAAAAATAAAATAATTAAATTAAAATTAAATAAATGAAGCAAATAAAATAAAAAATAATAAACAATATATATAAAATATAATTAGAAATATTGTATTTTTATTATATTACTATCATTATATATATATATATATATATATATATATATATATATATATATATATATATATATATATATATATGGATAGATAATAAATAATGAAATAAAATATAAATAAAATTAAATAATAAATTAATTAAATTAAAATGAATTAAAATGCAATTTACAATTAACTTTAAAAACAAATTTTTCCACTTGCTGTCGACTGAAGATGACATCACCTGTGCTGAGTTAGTGGGTAACGATCAATCATGACCAAACCCAGAACGGTACCTCCTTCTTCAGCACAGGTCACGTCATCTTCAGTCGACAGCAAGTGGAAAAATTTGTTTTTAAAGTTATTAAATTGTACAAGAAAAATAATGACATTATCAAATTCATTCTGGACAAAGTTTTTACTGCTGAAAATGGCTCAATGAGTCAAGTATCCTTTGAAACAAGAGTTCGTGTTTCAAGGCAGGTGTGCTGGCCTTTTGCAAGTCGGGTTCGAAGGGACCCACCTGGTACTCAAAGGACGGCGTGAGGCGGTAGTTGAGCATCTCCTGGTGGAAGACGGGCGTGATGCTGCCTGACATGGGCGGCACGATCCACACCCAGTCGCCCGGGCAACCGCCTCGCACGCGGTACTCATTCTCCATGTGCTTCATGAAGGACTCGGTGGCCGAGTGGTGGTCCACAATGGTCACTTTGCACACCTGAGCGGGAACAAAAAAAAAAAAAAAACTGAAAAAGTGCTCGGCCTGGTGCAGTACCGCATCGCCCACAGCGGAGGGCGCACTCCCTGGCTGCTTGGTTCGTATTTGGGTTAGTCGATAGATGGCGCCTCGGGAGTCGACATTGGACATGCATTGAGGTTACGGGTGATCTTTTATACTCTGCTGCCACCTGCTGGCAGTTTGTCTTCAACCGTCCTTTGCAGTTGAGAGGCTGCATCAAAGTCTTCTGTATGCTCCAGCATAATAATAATAATAATAATAATAAAAACGTATAAATACGTCTTTGGGACACTAAACATTTAAAGTAGAAGGTATTTATATGTTTTTGGGAGCAAATAAAACAAGTAAGAGCGTACGATCGTGCTGATGAATATCACCAATACTCTAAGCTGCAAAAGTTGTAACGATTTGGGACATCCCAAACCATCAATTTCAGCATGATTCTTGTCCAGTCGAGTTTCTCAGTCAAAACAAACTGCTGCGTCACTGAAGTGAGTCGGAAGGAGGGAGGCACCTGAAAACTGTAGAGTACGGCGACGTTGATCTCCACCAGGGCTTGGTCTTTCCACAAAGAAGAAGTCTTCCTGGTGTCTAAAGACATCTTCTTGGCGACATCCTGTGGTACCGATACAATCGCAGGGATTGCCGTTATCATTTTCACTATTCAAAAGACCAACAAGAGGGTCCAGTAATGGTCTATACCTCCAGGATGTTGTAACGGGAGCTGTCGCAGAAGTCCCTGACGCCGATCTCGGTGCCCATGTACCAACCGCTGAAGGGGCAGCCGGTGAACTCCAGGCCTCCGATCTCCATCAGCATGTTGGAGACTGCGGGCAGGCTGTACCACTTCAGGTCCAGCTCCTTGAACCACTCGTACCTGGGCACAGCAACAGCAGCATTATGAAAACAGTCAAAACTCCATTGAACCAACATCGGAACTAAACGGATTCCAGATTCAACGGACAAAATCCGCTCACGACTTTGCTATCCAAGTGTAGGAATAATTCCCATACATTCCCATAGCCTAGCTATATGTTATCTTAAAAGAAGCTCAAGAACCAGAACATCTAAACGCAGCAGAATGGTTCGAGACAGTCTGCTCAGGCCGCCTGCTCTTCTGTTAAGAAATGATTGCAAACTTGACCACACATGTACTCAGCAATCTTCCACTCACATGCACACACACATAGACCAACTACTACACTGTGTAAACAGGTAAACAGGTAAACCTGACATCGAGACCAAGACCAGACTTCTGGGAGTCAAGGACGTGTCAAAACCAAGACCAAGACGAGACACCCAAAGCCATCACATTCAATTAAGAAAAAAAAAACAATGACAAGGTTGAACTCAACAGTTAGAGCATTCCCAGTCAAAATGAATCAATTAATCGACAAGTAATCGAATGTCCATTTAGTCGACAACTATTATAATCGAGTAATCATTTGAAGCTATTTTTACATGTAAAATTATCTTCTGATTTCAGCACATCAACAGTTATTGTTTACTGATTTCTGTAGTTCTTCATAAAAGAAGACTGATTATCTTCTATGTTGAATCAAAATAAGACATTTTCATTTACAAAACAATAACCGAACATAGTACAACATCAATCACTCTTTTTTTTTTTTTTTTTTTTTTTTTTAAATCACTGTATGAATTCGGGATGTAACGATACCGGCAATATGGTGATATCACAATATTAAAACTGCTACAATATATTGTCGTCGTCATGTCACAATATTAAAAGCAGGACATCTGTTAAAAAAGTCGGGTTGATTTCCATTTGTACAGTTCTAGCATCCTCTGGTGGCTAGTTCTTTTTTAATGCAGTTTAAGGCAATTTTTTTTTTTTTTTAATGCAGTTTAATTCACAAGGCATGTTTTGGCCTTTATATGTTAAAAATCCAAATGAAGGGTAACGTAATATGCTAGTGACTCAATGTGAGCTTGCATTAGCAATTAAGTGCCTCAATATATTATATTTATATATTTAGGATATAATATTTTTATATTTTTGATTGCTGTAATGTACAGAAGCACAATATTATGTTTTTTTTCTTTAGTATAAACAAATTTTTTTTACAATATTGTGACCTTTTTTTATATCTTATATTTTATAACTTCCCCACGATATCGTGATAATTATCGTATTGTGACCTTTATATTGTGATATCGTATCGTGATGTTTGTATATCGTTACATCCCTAATATTAATATGAAGTACGAAATAAACACCAATCGCTGGTTAATAAACCGTAATCAGGGAAAAAAAAAATGTTTTTTACACTATAATGCAAATTTATAATGAAACCAATTAAGTGATTAATTGATTAAAAGATGTCGATAAATCTTCTAAGCGTAACCTGCAGAAAATGTTGGCCGTTTTTTTTTGGAGCACTTCAATTTAACGGACAATCGGCTTTTACGGATGACCCCTACCCACCTGTTAATCGGTTCCCCAACTGGCAAACGGGAGTGCGTAGCCAAAAGAAGCATTAGAGCAAATAAGCCACTTTTGGGCCTCCCTTCGGCTCTGCCGGGAGACTGACATCCACCCGCCGAGCCAGCCGCGGGCTCGCAATTGGCTGCTGTTGCACAATTTGCGATGACCCCAAAATCATCCAGGCAAAAATTTTGTGTCATGAAACCGTGCTTATAAATGCTAACCGTCTCACACAACAGGAATAAACATGTTAGATTAGCATGGATTTTAAAAATAGAAGGGCCAAAACATGCCTTGTGAAAATTTAACTGCACTTAAAAAACTAGCCACCAGAGGGTGATAGAACTGCACAAATGGAAATCAACCCGACTTTTTATTAAAAGATGTGCTGCTTTAAACTCATTCACTCCCAGCCATATTCGCGAAAGCAACCCACTTCACTCCCGGCTGGATTTTGACTGATTTTGACTGATTTTGCAATGCCCACAAAATTGTTCTGTGTTCTGTGGCTATAAAAATATCTGTTTCTGTTTTGCAGCAATTAGCATTAGAATATAGCTAAATTTAATCATTATTCACAAACATGTTTAAAACTGTGGGCAAAACAGCTTGTTTTCAAATGGCCCTCGTTGATCTCTTATACTCTAATACCACATGCTGGCCATTTTTTGTAATAACTACCATTGCTTTAAGTTCAACCTCTGTTCTCTTCTGTTCAGAGGCTGCATCAAAGCCTTCTGTATGCATAAAAAGCATAAAAAACCTAAAAACCTAAAAAAAATAATAATATGTCATTGGGAAACAGGTAATATTTAAAATAGAAAGTATTTATACGTTTTTGGGAGCAACAGAATTAATATCGTGACATGACGACGGCGATATATTATGGCAGTTTTAATATCGCAATATCACGATATTACCATTATCATTAACATCCCTCGTTATTGCCTGCATGTAAACGTCGTCAGTGTTTTTTTTATTTTACTTTTTTTATTTTTGATGACCATGTGGTGCGACTCACTTAGGGTGTGTGATGGGGACCTCCAGGACCAGGTCTTCGGGCAGTTCAAAGAGTTCTGGGTCATTGCCATTGGCCTGCAGCAGGAGGGGCAACACGTCGAAGCGACCCTTGGGTGCCTTCCAGCCCAGCTGCATGCAAATCTGAAATGAATAAATAAATAAATAAATAAATGCATAACATTAAAAAAAAAAAAAAAAAACACACAAAAAAAACGGCATCTGTTCTCGCATCCCAAGAAATGCAACAAAACTGGACACCAATTATAAATCCATCCATCCATCCATCCATCCATCCATCCATTTTCTGAACCGCTTGTTCCTCACAAGGGTCACGGGGGTGGGCAGTAGACGGGGTCCACCCTGAACTGGTTGCCAGCCAATCGCAGCCAATTATAAATGGATTGGGGGAAAAAAATAAAAAATAAAAATGGGGCTGGGGGTTGTTTTAAATGATAATAATAATAATAATAATAATAATAATAATAATAATAATAATAATAATAATAATAATAATAGTAATAATAATAATAATAATAATAATAATAATAATAATTTAGATTTAGAATTTTAGAAAAGTCTGCCACATTTTTTTGCTTCGATTCAATCGACGTTGTGTGTGCACCTTAGCCATCAGGGGGCAGTATAACAGAAAAGGATAGATGGCCGCGACTCCTCAGTGACCTGCAGACATACTGGTCACTCTTTACAGAGGATCAAGAATATATGCCAGTGAGGTTAGTAACCGCCACCGCATTGATGCCGTTTATTAGCCTGTCAATGGCATTTTGCATTGTTTGTTAGCATTAAGCTAAGCAGACTTTGCAAAGGTAATATGCGGTCACTCATATCTCAAGGTAACACTTTGTAGTGATCTTTCACTCATTCCCGACTCGTGAATCATTACAACAGGATTTTCAGTGGACCATTTCGTAAATAATCGGAAAAAATGAGTCAAGTTGTAAGAAACGGTTTCAACAAGCGAGTGTGCACCTCGGTGAATTCCACATTGGCGGGGTCTCCCAAGATGCTCCCGTCAGGCTGTTTGTAGCCGGCGTACCGGATCAGCTGACTGTTCCACACGCGGTAGTCGTGCTTGCCGTCCGTCCTCTGAGGGAAGATGGTAATGGCCGACCTGCGATGTCACAAAAAATAAAATAAAAAATACAACGTTAATTTCATATGGCGTTTCATACTGTATGTTAGCATTAAGCTAGCAGATATTTTAACTCCAATATGTTAACAATGTTGAATTCTCTTTTGTTCGTGTATCCGTGTTTTTTGTTTGTTTTTGTTTGCTAATGGAAATTAGCCTGGCTATGGAGTTTTATGTTTACATGTTAGCATTAAAGCAACACTAAGGAACTTTCAGTTTACGTTGATTATGGCAGTGCCATATGGACAAAAGCGGTATTGTTATGCCTGAAAGAAGCACACATTTCCCATGAGGACAAGCACATTGCGTAGTTTTTTTTTATTTTTATTTTTTTTTTTTAGCTCACGTCAGCGAGTGAAAGCCTGGCCAATGTTGGTGCTTTTATCCGGGAAGCTTCCCATTTTCTTTTTGGGCTCCTCAGACAAAACTTTTCAGTTGTTTTGCAGCTTCTGCCAGGAAAGCAGTAATCCTGCGTCGACATTCAAGTTGACTTTGTAAAGAATGGCGGAAGGGGGAAATGACGTACGCCATAAAGCAGTCAGCACATTTGTATTTTTTTTTTGTGTGGTAGTGTTCCTACCATCCTACTCAAAGTTGCTTAGTGCCAGTAAAAATGGTACAGACCCACTCGGGCCAGGGCAAGGGCACCATTCTGCTGAAGCATTCCCACATATGTAATTGTGATTTTTATTCTCCACACGTTTTTGCCACGTAAAAACTCCCACATAATACTTACAATTTACATTGTTCAAATTTCAACTAACTTAAAAAAATTCTGGGGTATATCTGGGGTATATATATCGTCTGATTCCACATTACTTACAGTATTTGTACATTTAATATCAACTGTTCCCCATTCATTTTCAATGGGACAGACACTGAACTTTTTCTAAGTATCACTTTCCACACCCACTTCCATACATACAACTTATCATTACCAGGTGTCTGATACTGCTCGGTGGCACCGTTTGTAAAGCACATTGTCCAGTGTAACCAGGAGGTTATAATTGCATAATTTATCTCAATTTACTTCATAAGCATTCCACATGCATTCAAATCTTAGCATTCAGCTTTCAGCATTCCCACGCAATTTCTCCAGAAATTACACTTAATCTAGTTATGAAATGTGGTAGAACTTTTTGAGTTGTTTGCTTGTTAAATTCTCTTTTTTGAGTCATTTTTTGTCAGTTATGCTCATTTTTGTTAGCCTCTCTATAGAGTAATGAGCTATATGTTAGCTTTAAGCTAGCAGACATATGGAATGCATATAACTTTTGACTTTGTTGATAGAACTTTTTGCGTTGTTTGCTTTTTGAATTCTGTTTTGTTTTTGTGTCTTTTTTGTGAGTTATGCTCATTTCCGTTAGCCTCTCTATGGCGTAATGAACTATATGTTAGCATTAAGCTAGGAGACTTGGGTTATTATGGAATCTGACAAAACTTTTTTTGTTTGTTGAGAGAACTTTTTGTTTGTTGAATTCTCTCTTTTTTGCATCATTTTTTTTTAGTTCTGCTCATTTCTGTTACCCTCTTTATAGAGTAATGAACGATATGTTAGCATTAAGCTAGCATACTTAAGTTATTATGGAATGTGATAGAACTTTTTTGAGATTGTTTATAGAACTTTTTGAGTTGTTTGCTTGTTGAATTCTCTTTTGTTTTTGTGATTTATGCTCATTTCTGTTAGCCTCTCTATGGAGTAATAAACTATATGTTAGCATTAAGCTATCAGACTTTGGTTATTATGGAATGTGGTAGAACTTTTTTGAGTTTGTTGATTGTACTTTTTGAGTTGTTTGCTTGTTGAATTGAGCATTCAGCTGAAAGACTATTATGTGATGTGATTAAAAATTGGGACCAATAGTGAGCATTGGGTCATTTGTGTTGAGCCATTCGTTAACCAACCAGTAGGGTTCATTTACAGCCGAGCAATCTGCCGCTTGTGCAATCTCGCGCTACATTCAGCTAGCTTATTGAGACCGATGAACAAGGAAAACTCCTCCGACAAGGCGTAGATGATAAAAACAAAACAAATTCCCTCAAGTGAAGCTCGTTGTCCGTTTTGTCGCCGCACCAAACGGAGACGCGCCGCCGAGTCTTCACTCCCCTGAAGGTCAGGCCGCGGTTAACGAGCGTGATGCCGTCGAGCGGAGATGAAATGTCACATGTAATTACGAGTGGCGTGATGGAGAGTCGCTGACGGACTCACGGACGGACGCACGGACGGACGCTGGCTTTGATTTGCTTTTTTGTTTACCTCAGGTTGCCCTTGTTGGTGGCGTACTTGATGTGGTTGCAAATGTAGTTGTACATTCCATGAGCTGTTGTGCAGTCCCTTGCGTCGAAAACCTGCAATAAAAAAAAAAAAAAAAAGTATACATTTCAACATTTATATACATTTCAACATTTATACAGAAAATGATAACACCGATTTGTAACTATAGTTTTGCACGCAAGACATTTAATACAACGGCGTCTTTATTAATTGTTTAAACAAAACATGTTTAACTGACGTTTGCGTGAATTTTCGTCAGTTTTATTTTCAATTGTTAGTCAATTTTAGTTATCGTTATAGTCTCAATGAAAGGCTTCTAGTTTAGTTTTCATTAAATTTTCATCTGAAAAAAAAAATTGTGACGAAAATGATCACTATGATATACAAATTATCCATTTTGACTTACTGTTAAAAATAAATAAATAATAAAAATAAAAATAAAATAAAAAACCTTCCAGACTTTCAATCTTGAGGCACCACAATGGGCCGCTTCATGGTCTACGTCACAATGATGTCACAGTGTTTACTGGAGGCAAAAACAACTTGCCGCTGCCTGCCGTCTGTAGAAAATGTCGTCTTGTTGTGTTTTTGGTTGTCAGAACCATAAAAGCACCAACAAAATCTTGAAATTCTACTGCATCCCAGCCTCTGCCAGTGAAGTAATCGCAGACGGCTGTGGTTAAATGCGATTAGGCGAAAGGACTGGACTGAGGCTATCATCAACAATGCTCGTGTTTGCAGCGCACACTTCATATCAGGTAAGATTAAACAGATTCAGCCTGGACAATCATATGGGCTAGACTTAGTTATGAGTGAAATTACTTAAATTATTTCTGGGATTCTTTTTACATGCATGGACTTACAAATAGTCCGTGTTTACATGCTACATGCGCAAATGCTAACCGCTAGCTAACCAAATGTTAGCTGTATGTTTCATTTTTGTCGAGGCGAAAGCCCCCACAATGGTTCCGATAACTTCTTGTAAAATTTTTGTAGGAAAGGTACATGCCTCGTATAGCCTCGTCTTCTGCCTCTGTCGTTGACTTGGCAGCACTTGCGACCGCACGACACAAAAGTCCTCACTCTTCATTCGGAAGATAAAAAACAATCGGTTCACCTCACCTGTAGTTTGGACCACTGGATCCTCCCGACGCAACGGGCGGCGTTCCTCCAGGCGTGCTTGGCTCCGTAGATGAGCTCCGTGTCCTTGAGCTGGTACGTCCCCGAGGCCTCGATCTCCTTGGTTACCTCCTCCAGCCGGTCCGCGTGAGCCTTTGAAGTGTACCTGTGCAAAAATCAGGCGGCGTCAAGAACGGGCGCACACATCTCATCAGAAATAAATCAGCTACTCAATCAAAGGTTAAAAAAAAAATCTCGAAGTCTGATGATTTTCAGTTTTGAAAGTTGTGAAGCCGATGCCAAGGCAAGAGGTGGTGTCATCATCCCCCACACCGCATAAGAATTTCATCCAATTAGAACCCCGAAGGCAGCCATTTACAGAAAGCGCCTGCAGTTGCGAATCAAGAAAAAAATAAAGGGAGAGTGGACTGGACTTACTCGTTTTTACCATTCGGCGACCTAAAAAGTTCACAAGACAATCAACAATACATTCCTTACATGAAAAGCTTTCAAACAGATGGTGTTGGTGTTGCGTTCACATTGTTGTTAAAATTGGATCAGATCTGGATTCAACTTGAAAAGCATCACAAACATTCAAACAAAAACTAAAAGTTCACAAGGCAATCAACAAAACATTCCTTACATGAAAACCTTTCAAACAGATACAGTGTTAGTGTTGCGTTCACACTGTTGTCAAAATTAGATCCGATCAGGATTCAACTCGGAAACTTTTGAATCCATTTGCCTGAATCAAAAGTTTCCGAATGTAATCAACTGGATAATCAACTTCATGGACTTGATGAACTGTGTGAAATTTTATCATCTCTGCTGATCCTTAACTATTACTCTTGATTTTATGCGTCCTAGTTTAGTGGGGGCGGGAATTTATAAGCTTTATGCTTCTTCCTGCCAGCCCTTTTTCTTTTCGGTTATCATATGTTAAAATTGTATGTTGAAATGTTTGTTTGTCACAATGCTGTCCGAAAGGAAAAATGAACAAATAAATCAAATCAAATCAAATCAAATCAAATCAAATCAAATCAAACTTGAAAAGCATCACAAGCGGTGCAAAATGCGCTTGGATCAGATTTATGATGAAATGTGTGGGCTCGCTTACAGAAAACAAAATCTTTCTGAACGTTGAGATGAAGCCCCCAAATCCAAACCTAGCAAAGATTTCACTTTCTGGACCTGGATTTGACCCCTCTGGATATTTCTATATGAGAGTCCCCTGAGAATCGTTATTCAACAAATGATTCCAATTGCATCAACTCTGTTGGGAGCCGTTTGCTCATTTCCTAACCAACCATCACGACGGGATTTACATGGTCTTACCTTTTGATGGAAGTGTAGTACTGGTCGATGAAGTCGGTGGCCAAGGTGAGGAGCTCCTCTTTGGTCCGCACTTCGTCCTGCTTGCGGGCGTGCAGGTTGGGCATCATGATGGAACCCTGGCACACGTTTTCAGCGCAGGTGGGCATCTGGAATTCAATCACGCTTATTAGTTTTTAGCATAGTCAGTCAAACTCATTCCGTTTTTATTTAATCAATTTATAGTCTACTATAAATCTTGCATGTTTGTCAAAATAGTCCAAGAAAACATTTTATTCATCTAGTTTTAGTCAACAAAAAATGTTTTAGTCAAGACAATCATTTAAGCCCTGTATTATTATTATTATTATTATTATTATTATTATTATTATTATTATTATTATTATTATTGCCAGCAGATAACGTTGAACATTCCGGATTTAAAACTATGTCACATAAAACTTTCCTCTCATCTTTTTGACTGATTTTGCAGGGTCCATGAAATATCGTGTTCTATTGCAATACAAACATGAAACCTACCAAAGTAAAAGGAAAAAAGTATATTTCTATCTGTTTCTGTTGTAGCAATTAGCATTAGAATATAGCTAAGTTGCATCATTATTCACAAACCTGTTGAAAACACTGGCAAAAAGAGCTTGTTGCAACGTGGCCCTGGCTTATCTCTTATGCTCTGCTGACACCTGCTGGCCGTTTTTTTTTTGAATATCATTGATTTAATCGACCTCTTCATGTCAGAAGCTGTATTTCCTTCTGTATGCTCTAGCATAAAAAAACCATTAAAAAAAAAAAAAAAAAAAAAAAAAAAGTATAGATAGGTTTTTGGGAGTGAAGGAAAAGTATTAAAAATGTATTTATACGTTTTTGGGTTTGAATGAGTTAATGAGGGTTTTAGTCTCCTCTAGTCTTAGTCCGGTGAAAAATGTGTGTTGAAATGATTGTTTAGTTTTCATTAACGAAATTAACACTATTGCTGAAGGGTCTGCTTTAAAAAAAATCCAATGGGGTGCTACTTAGGCAAGTTTGGGGACACGGATGCTTCTAACCAAAATGGCTGACTTTCTGTGGAGTTTCTCGCATTTGCGGGTCTACTCATGACTTAATTACTTACATGAGTACTCTGCTGCCACCTGCTGGCCATTTTTTGTAATAACTAACATTGATTTAAACGACCGCTTCATGTGAGGAGCTATATCAAAGCCTTCTTTATGCTCTAGCATAAAAAAACCCCAGTAAAACAAAAAAAAAACAAAAAAAAAAACAAAAAAAAAAACAAAACGTATAAATATGTTTTTGGGATTGAAGGAAAAGTTTTAAAAAACATTTATACGTTTTTGGGTTTGAATAAGGTCAATTTGGGTTTAATAAGGGGTTTAGTCTCATCTAGTCTTAGTGTGGTGACAAATGTGTGTTTATGAAATGATTTTTGTTTAGTTTTCGTTGACGACATTTACACTATTGCTTCAGAGTCTGCTTAAAAAAAACATCCAATGGCTGACTTCCTGCGGAGTTTCTCACATGACTCCTTAAACCTTTTTTTTTTGTGGGTCTACTCATGACAGACAAACGGATCAAATTTCACAACTCTGAGAGAAACTGGCATCATGCAAAAAAAAATAAGTTGTTCTTCTCAATTCCAATAAAAGGCCATTTAAAAAAAAAAAAAAAAAATTTATGCCGATGACGGCAAACGTCCCGAGGGTCTTATACGACTACTTTTTGCGTGAGACGGCTGACATGCGATGGAGGCGGTGAGTCACGACGTCTGCGCCGCGACAGGACGAAGCGTGGAAAAAAAATCCGGACCGAGACGAAACGGAAAAGGAGGAAGCCATGCAAACAGAGAGTCCACTCGGATGATTCTAACTAACGTCAGCTGTCGTTTCGTCTCGTTACGCCAGACGATGACGGGCTGCCACAGCCACTCCGGTGTCACTCCAAACATGGCTCGTCTCGGGGAAAGGACGCGCTCGCTTGCTCGCTCGCTCGCGACGGCCAAAATAAACTGTTGGCCAAACACCGCAAGGAAATTGGGCGGATGGATCAAATGAGCGGAGATTTCTGGCAGCCGCTTTTC
The DNA here is from genome assembly GCF_051991245.1 of Festucalex cinctus. NCBI lineage: Eukaryota > Metazoa > Chordata > Actinopteri > Syngnathiformes > Syngnathidae > Festucalex > Festucalex cinctus. Next base: position 10,790,000 of record NC_135415.1, on the reverse strand, counting down.
AAGGCGCTTTGACTGATATTTGCAGACGCACACAATATTATCATCGGAGATAATACGAGCAACCTTTTTCGCCACTTTGTTCTACCTTTTAATTTGAACAATTAGCAGTACACATTGTGGTTTTTACCCCCCCCCCCAAAAAAAAAAAAATCTTCTGTTTTGAACCAAAAAGTGGCGAAAACAAGCAGAAGAGGGACTTTGATGCCAATATTGTATGCTGCCTTTGTGACGCCTCAAATGATAAAACAACAACTAGTTTTCCGTACAGCTTCCGTACGGCTTCCGCAAGGACTGCAATTCACACCTCGTGCGTTGCGTGTCCGACTGACCACAAATTCACGTGGGGTTCACGCTGGAGAGTTGAGTTCGCCCAATAACAACCATGTATAGAGAGTCCAATTTGTAAACAATAGCCACGCTTGTCTGTTGTCACATCGATAGCTTTTTGGACATTATTTCTGGGACTTCTAACCATGTGGCTGTTCTACCATGGGTACATACGTTTTGTGTTTAAATTGTGTTATTTTCTCATGTTTAATTTATTCTGAGCTCATTTTTTGTCTTAAATGTCCGACTCATGTCATGCTATGTAGCTAGCTAGCTTCCCTCCAAAAAAAAAAAAAACGAGTTCGCAAACGGTTTTATTTTGAAATATACCGGATTTACCTTGATGCGAGACACCCGTTTCCTGCTCGTGTAATTTTTTCAACTTCCCGAAATTCCGCATGCGGCGTCCGGAAGAAATAGAACGCTTGCGGAAACCTTCCGCATCGCCGCAGTCGTTCTGCATCGCCGCCGACGCACCGCACCGCAGGTGGTGTAAATTAGCACGTAAACTTGAATGCGTTCTATCCTTGCGGCGTCAGTACGGCCGCCGTACGGAAAACGCACCGCGTCCATTCCCCAAGGAACTGTTCAGACCACATGGTCAATGCTCAATTCCGATTTTTTGAAGTTTATTTTGTAACCTGGCAATAGCCAGCTGGATATTACGCTTCACTCAATTGTGTTCTCCGCAATATCCATCTGGTTGGGAAAAGGCGGGACAGTCTGTACATTAACTCCAGCTCATTGGACGATGCGACGTTCTACACGTTTGTTTTAACCAATCACGGCCATGGCTGAAAATTCCGTCTTTGTTCCTGCCGAAGGGGGGGAAAGCACAAACATCTTTTGCAAGGGTGACACTTGCACGATTTTGTGGCACGAATTGTCACGACTCAGTGTGAGAACTAGTCGTAAAGTGGCGTGAAGTGTGCGTAAACCCGTCGTGACTGCGTGCCATGTCGGGGCAAAAATTTTTAAATAATAGGGGTTGGGGAGGCCCCCTTTTTATATGGCGTGCCCAGGTCGGCACGACACCTTCCGAGTTCCGCGAACTCGTCGTGCAAACGCGGGAAGTGCGTAAACTATGCAAAACTATGCGCAAACTATGCGTGAAATCGTCGTGCCAGTTCATGTCAATGTGAACATGAATGGTCACGCATTCATGAACTCGTCGTGAACAGTGCGGGATCCTCCCAGTTCGTGCCTCAAAATTGCACGACTTGCCACGAAAAGATCGTGGCCAAAAGTCGTGCATGTGTTAGCCTTGCAATAGCAGCTAGAAACGCACGCACCTCCTCTCGCTGTTCAACATTCAACAAGGAAACGGTGAGTCATTCTGCAAGAACACAATTCATCGTAGCGCCCATTTGTCCATGTTAGGTTTGTTTGTTAGCTCCGGCATCGGCGCTGGCTTCCGACCAATCACAGAGGATATCGGCGGATATCAGCGCGAGTGGTACAAGTTGTATTCTCCGGGGTTTGTGAACTCACAAATACTGCCAGAATTCATCTTGCGAGAGCAAGGTTAATTATTTTGAGTAAGTATTCACATTAACTATTAATTGCGACCTCAGTCTGTCTGCAGTGCGAACGTTACGTGTCCCCAAAGTGACCCTCATGCCTAGAAGAAGATGCGTCACAACACATCTCTTCTGCATCTTCGGCGTTTACCCCATCTCAAGCCTGGTAGATATCTAAAGATTTTTCAAATCTTAAAATATTTTTTATCTTTGTCAGATGCCACACATAAAGATTAAAAAATCGGGCATTTCACAGCTTTGGTCGTATTGTGTGTATTGTGCGCAGATAATCTCATCACAGCTCCCTCACAAACCTAAAGATTATCATCTTAACACTCATCAAAATTCCAGTCCGCCGCGAGAGACCTCTCGCTCAATTATACGTGATCTAATCAAAACCGGAAGGGGGAAAAAAACCAACTGAAACGACGAGACACACCATGGAAGACAACAAACGCGACGAACTGGAAGTAGTGATGGTGGTTGGCGGACTACTTCTCCCACAAGCTGGTCCTCCATGGTAGAGGTCCACCGGACTTTGTGCTTTTGGACATGCTTTCTGATATGCTTGTTTTTGTATACGCACACTTCCCATCTTTTTCAGTTAAGGCGCCTCTTGATTGGCTACATTCCGTTTGACATCACAGTTGATGGCGCAGGCAAACCTCCACGTCCCCGCAGACGTTAAGATTTTTGTTGTAAATATTGAACATGTTCATTATTTAAGATTCTCGGCCCCGACTGGCTTTGGACCCAATTAACGGGACAAATCCACTCTTAACGCATCTCACATATAAAGATAATTTTATAAGATAATCGTATAAGACAAAAGATTGTCGGGCGTTTGACGTCCTTGGTCGGGAAGGGGCAATATCGGGACAAAAACAGCCCCATTCTCTTTATGTGTGAACCAGGCTTCACGGAGACCTCTCTCTCTTTTTTTTTTTTTTTTTTCCCCTCCCCTAATGATGATGTCATGTCATCGCAGAATGAATGAGCCGTCTACGTGGCTACTAATATCACCACAAATGTCAACTTTATGCTTCATGTATATATATATATATATATATATATATATATATATATATATATATATATATATATATATATATATATATATATATATATATATATATATTAGGGGTGTGAATTGCCTAGTACCTGACGATTCGATTCGTATCACGATTCACAGGTCACGATTCGATTCGATACCGATTAATCCCGATACGAATTTATAAGTCGATTGTTGCGATTTTTTTTCATTCAAATTTAGAAAATACTAATCAGTAAGCTTGTAGAGTGTAAGATTTATAAGAAAATGTATTATTTATTTATCTGAAATTTCAGTCTTATAGAGGTTGTAATCTGTTTCATGTTTGAACAGCATTAAAATAAAATATTAAGGCTTAATGTTCCGTTCATATAACATTCTTCCATGCTCGTTTTGTTGAATATTTTTCCATTAAAAATGGAAGTTTAAAAATCGATTCACACACACACAAAAAAAAAAAAAAAAAGGCAATGATGATAAGACATTGAATCGGTAAGACTACCGAATGAACAATTCTGAGCTCTTCGATTTTTTTTTTATTGAATCGATTCGAGAATATATATATATATATATATATATATATATATATATATATATATATATATATATATATATATATATATATATATATATATACATACATATATCCTCGTCGCTTTGGGAAAGCTTTCCCACTGTTTTGTTTCATGTTTACAACGTTCCGTCCTCGTCGCTTTTGTTCACATGGAAGATGACCCGGAAGTGTTTACGGCACAGCTAAGGTGACATGGTAGGCGAAAAAAACAACTTTGCGTTCCCTCGCAAAGATTGCGAGATTGCGAGGGAACGCAATCTTTGATTTTTTTTTTTTCCTCTACCATGTCACCTTAGGGGCTCCGTAGTTTATCACTACAGTCGGTTCACAAACTGGAATTTCACAGACAAGCTTTCCTCGACGCCAAACCGTGGAAAAACATACCGGATGAAGTATTTGCCGGTAATGAAGAAGTGGTTGGATTGCAGCTGACGTGTAGAAAGCGCCACCAAGTTAAAAGTGTAAATGGGGGGAAAAAAAAAAGTGAGAGCACACAGCTAAAAATAAGAGGATATACGGCATTAAAAGGCGAAAGATTAGAGCGGGGCGAACGAGGCGAGTGTGAGAGGTGACGGCGGGGGAAAAAAAAAAAAAAAAACAGATGAGAAAAGGGATGTTAAAAATAAAAGCAAATTGGGGGCATTGAGGCCCTGACCCTTTTTTGGAGGCGGATGCGTATCAAATGCGCTATGCTAATAAAAAACAGACCGCTCGCCACTTGCCTGCTTATCGAGAGCCGGCCGGGCGGCGTTATCCAATCGCGTGGCAACTTCCTGGTTGCCTGGTAACTGCCGACAACTGTCAATAGTGGAGCCGGTCGCCGTGCAGCCGCTTTTGGAGGACAGCGCTCAAATGCGCCTTTGTCTGTTCAATACTTTTTTTTTTTTCTCTCTTATTAAGTTTGCTTGACGAGTGTCAACAGGACTCAAAACAGATTTGCATTCCGACGCCTTTGCGACGCCGAGCGGATGTTTTTGGCCCGCCTGTCGCATTCCGTCATCGGGCCGAGCGAGCGCATGGTTTATTGGCCCTCGCCATTGGACTGCTTGAGACCCGCCTCAAATACAGACACACGCCCCAACACTAGTTAGACATGTGATACTCTCTCTCTGTCTCTCTCTCTCTCTCGCCATCTCTCTCCATCTCTTTCTCTCTGTCCATCTCTATCTCTCCATCTCGCCCTCTCCCTATCTCTCCCGCTATCTCTCTCTCCATATTTTTCTCTCAATCTCTATCTCTCCATCTAGATCTCTCTTCATCTCTGTATCTCTCTCTCCATCTCTCTCTCATCTATCTCTATCTCACCAGGTCTTTCTCTCTCACTCTATCTGTCCGTCCATATCTCTCTCTCTCTCTCTCTCTCTCTCTCTCTCTCTCTCTCTCTCTCTCTCTCTCTCTCTCTCTCTATATATATATATATATATATATATATATATATATATATATCTCCATCTCTATTTCCATCTCTCTATCTCTCTCTCTCCATCTCTCTGTCCATCTCTGTCTCCATCTCTCTCTCTTTCCATCTCTCTCCAGCTCTCTGTCCATCTCTCCCCCTCACCCCCTCTCCATTTCTATCTCTCCAACTCTTTCTCTCTGTCTATCTCTCTCCATCTCGCCCTCTCTCCCGCTATCTCTCCATCTCTCGCTCTCAATCTCTCCATCTCTCGCTCTCCATCTCCCCCCCCCCCTCTCTCTCTCTCTCTCTCTTCATCTCTATATCTATCTCTCCATCTCTCCATCTAGCTCTCTCTCCATCTCTCTCCTTCATCTAGCTCTCTCCAATCTCTCCATTTCTCTCTCACTCACTCTCTCAGTCTTCATCCCTCCCTCTAGAGAGAGAACAAGAGAGAGAGAGAGAACATTTGTATATGTAGGTTGCGCCGATGTCAAATGAGTGATGGGTTTTCTATCTTGCAGGTAAGAATCCAAACGGAGGTTTTGTGGTCGCTGGTCTGGTCTCACCTTGCTGGCGTTGTGGTGGAGCGTGTCGTTCAAGACGCTTCCGCTCTCCCAGTTCTTGATCTTGAGGAAGCGGGGGCACTTGGAGGGGCTTCCGTTCTGTAGCGTCTTGCTGGGTGACGTCTTGCCCGGGGCGGGGGGCTGAAAGAACACATCTGCCATCATTTCATGCTCGTGACAAACACAAGCCCACAAGTCCGCTTTGAAAAAAAAAAATGCAAGCATGTTTGGGGAAGTGTAATTGGTTCACATCAGCGAGGACACTGCGTCGATGAAATGGATTGACGGCGGCGCCCGACTCTAGCTGATGATGAAGTGCACGATGGGGAGACTTTTGCGACATCGACTTCTTGTTTGCATTGATGAACACGATCGGCCGCTAACCTTTCAGATGGCTATTGATTGATTGCAGGCTGCGCCGTTTAAGATCGGCGGAATCAATAACGCAAAAGTTAGTCCTGCCACAGCAAGTCAATGTCCGCAAAAACCTCACCACTTGCTGCTTGGAAAATCATTTCATATTGCAAATTACATACATATGCATGCTACCGTATTTGCATACGAGCCCACCAAGCAATCAGGGCTGTGCAATTAATCGAAATTCAATTACAATTTCAATTATTACACTCCACAATTACAAAATCAGCATAATTGTAAAAAAAAAATAATATTTAATACTCATTTTTGAGTTGTTTAAATTTATACATACATTTTCACCTTTACTACATTTTAAAATAAATTTAATAAATTTTGTTTCATCCAAAAGGCACTTGCGTAATTAGTGTTTCAAATAATTTTATTTGTCTTAATATTGATTTATTTATTTATTTACATTTAAACATTTTCTTGCACCAAAAAATAATGATTTCAATTATTGCCAAAATAATTGTGATTATTATTTTTTTTATATATATTATTTTTTTTATGTCTTATATCAAGCAATGCATTTTATTTTATTGTCAAATATAAATGACAACGTGACAAATGACAAATATGAAAATATTTTATTTATGTGGTGCTTGTTCATCACGCATCAACAAGTGAAACTTTTTGGGGATGGGTTATACCACCAAAAACAAAAAACAAAAACAAAAAAGATTAATTCTACTGCGATTGGCTGACAACCAGTCCAGGGTGTCCCCCGCCTACTGCCCAGAGCCAGCTGAGATAGGATCCAGCACCCCCCCGTGACCCTTGTGAGGAATAAGCGGTCAAGAAAATGGATGGATGGATGGATTATTAATTCTAATTAATACTACTTTGAGTTGTTTAAATTTATACATTTGCAACTTTACTACATTTTAAAATACATGTAATCAATTTTGTTTCATCCAAAAGGAACTTGAATAATTAGTGTTTCAAATAATTTAATTTTTCTTAATATTTTTTATTTTATTTTTTTACGTTTAAACATTTTCTCGTTTTGTACCAAAAAATAAATAATCATTTGAATAATTGGGATTTCAATTACTGCCAAAAAATAAGCGTGATTACCCCCCCATCGAGCAGCCCTACCAAGCAATACATTTTATTTTATTGTCAAAAAAGATTATTAATACTAATTTGAGACGTTTAAATTTATACATTTGCACCTTTACTACATTTTAAAATAATTTAATTTAATAAATTTTGTTTCATCCAAAGGGAACTTGCATAATTAGTGCATAGACAAATAAATAATTGAATAAGCGGGATTCCAATTATTGCCACAAATAATCGTGATTATCGTTTTTTTTCCCCCATAATCGAGCAGGCCCTACCAATTTATTTTATTGTCAAATAAAAATGACAACGTGACAAGTGACAAGGACAAATATGGAAATATTTTATTATTTATGCGCCGCTTGTTCTTCACGCATCAACAAGTGAAACTTTTTGGGGAAGGGTTATACCGCCCAAAAAAATAAAAAATAAATGAATAAATAATGCAGCGCCTCCCACCCACCCACGCACGGCGACCGATAACTCGGCATGCACTTTTAATGGACGTCAGCGAGCAATCCATCTGCGACTGCATCCCACAGAGCATTATGAAAATGATACATTATGCAGGAGGGCGGCTTGGCGGTGCATGCATGGCTAATCCCGCAGTGGAGTGCGAGGATATGGAAGCCTGGGATGATGAACATGTTTCCCACCGCGTCGTCAGACTTGATCAAATTAAAAACGCTGACGTGTGATGCAACTTCCTGCTGCGTTATGTCAACCAACGCCGCACATGCATACACGATTCCACACAGAACGCACTTGATTCTGACTCCCAAATTTCAAAGCTGTTTTGAAAAAAAACACTTTAAAAATTTTTTTTAATTACTTATTATTGATTTAAATTATTTTTAAAATTAATAACTGTCAAATTGAATTACATAAACTGTATTTGACTCCGAAATTTGAAAGTTATTTTTGAAAAAAACAAACAAAAACATTTTAAAATATTTTTATTTGCCCATTATTTATTTAAATTATTTTTAAATTAATCACCGTCAAATTGAATTACCTAAAATGTAATTTTCTCATGGTAAGTTTTTTATTCAATTTTACCTTTTTAAAATAATAATAATAATAATAGATAAATAAATAAATAAATAAAGTGAATCCAATCATTGATAGCAATGTTTAAATTTTATTTTTTAAACCAACTCAACTAAATTTATGGAGCGATTTCATTATCATAGAAAAAAATATATGTATATTCCAAAATAAGTTAAATATGAATGACAATTCTATTTTTGTCCCTCTCTTTATTTTTAGATCACTCAATGAAGAGAATAATGAATGAAAAATAATTGTTTCACCAAAGAATACATTTTACAAATGTATTCTAAAAGCAAATAAAATAATGTAATCCAAATAAACGGAGGAAATTGTAATGATTTTTTTGTTTAAATAAAATAGAATTATTTACTGAATTAAATAAACTTTATTAGCAAAATATTAACTTTAATTGAAAATTCACCTTTTTTATTGGAAATTATAAATTAAAATATTTTTACAAAAAACTGAAATATTTACATATATAATTTAAATAATTTTTTTTTTTTTAATTCAAATATAAAAAATATATAATTAATTATTTCCTGTATGACTTCTCGGTACGCTACACAAGCCTCCACCCCCAAATTAGCAGCATCTGGGGGGGGGTCTCGGAGTGGGGGGCGTCCTCCATTTTGCCCCGTGGGAAGTATTTCCAGGATCAAAACGGAGCACATGCAGATTAGGACACCATCGCGTAATCCGGATTTAACGTCGCCGCGGCGGCAACGGAAGGATCTGAATGTAGGATGCGGGGGGGGGGGGGGTCGAGGTGATAAGATGATTGGATGGAGAGCCAATGTTTTATTTTCCCTTTTCTTTCCCCAGAGGACGCAGAAAATGCGCCAGCTGACTTCCTATCAAAACACAAATGAGGATGAAAATGTTCAAGCAAGTGTAGTTACACGTTGGCCCACAAGAAACTGGGTGGCAGCACTGAGCTCTACTGTACGGTGGCCCTGAAGTGGAAAACGCAAACACAAAAAACTGACAACTGCACATTGAAAAAACACCACTAAACACACACACACACACACACAACAGCAAAATCAACAAATACCAAACTCGAAAAGGTAATCAAAAACACAAATCAGAAAACACAAACAAAGGAAAAGGTAATTTGTTTTACTTTTGCGGTAACCTTTTTGTTGTTTTGTTTCGGTTTTTGTGTTTGTGTTTTTTTTATTTTTGTTTGGGATTACTTTTTTGGTATTTTTCTGTTTTGTTTTGTTTTTTGCCCTGAAGTGCAAAACACAAAAACAAAAAAACTAACAAAATCAAAAAACACAAAAACACAATACCACAGCAAATCAAAAATCCCACAAACGAAAAGGTAATCCCAAACACAAATCAGAAAACACAAACACAAAAAGAGAAAAAAAAACAATAATGTAATGGCAAAAAAATCTTAATAATAAAAAACAACAACAACAAAACAAAAACAACTTCCGTTAGGAAAATGTTGCGGTAAGTCGTTTTGTGTTGGCGGTAACCTTTTTGTTGTTTTGTTACGGTTTTTGTGTTTTTTGATTTGTGTTTGGGATTACTTTTTGGGTTTTTTTTTGTTTGTGTGTTTGGTTTTTTTGTTGTTTGCCATTACCTTTTTGTTTTTTTTGTTGTTTTTTTTGTGTGTTTTCCAATTTGTGTTTGTGATGACCTTTTTTGTTGGTGTGATTTTTGATTAGCTGTGTGGTTTTGTTTTTGTGTGTGTTGTTTATTTTTTATTTCAGTTTGTGTTTTTTGATTTGCAGTTGATTATTTTGTGTTTTTTGTGTTTTTGCACTTCAGGGCCACCGTACTAATAGAAGAGACTCGACGTTTTGTCGGAATACTTTAACTAGGACGAATGAATCTGACATTATGTTTTTATTTGCATTTGTTTATGACAAAACCATTGCCAGTGCAGAAAGTGCACAAACAAATTGATTAGCATTCAGTTATTGTATTGTGCCAGAAAATTGGCAAAAAAAAATCGAATTAACAACGTTATCATCAACCTCTTTTCTCGGAGAACAACAGAAAATTGGACAAAAAATACTCCTGAGAGGCTGAAATTCCGACAATTTCAAATGCAACGTTTGATAGTCAAGTCGACGCCACGCAAGGCTGCCATCTACTGGTGTCTGGCAGTCATTGCGCTGCTTTGCAAAGCTGAGATCCTCTTGCAAATGCTGGAACATTCCCACATATGTTATTGTGATTTTTATTCTCCTCACTTCTTTGTCACGTAACAACTCCAACAGAATAATTCCAATTTACATTGTTCAAATTTCAACTAGCTTATTTCATAATTTATCTCTCAATTTACTTCATAAGCATTCCACATGCATTCGAAACTTAGCATTCAGCTTTCAGCATTCCCACGCAATTTTTTCCAGAAATTGCACTTAGTCGATTTTCTTTTTGTACCTGTTCAGCCTCCATGTTGTGCAGCACCACCGGCATGTTGTCCCGTCTCCTGTTGTTTTCAGATGAAAGCTGGGGCCAAGTTCCGTTTCCCACGCCGAGGTCCCTGCAACAAGGGAAAAGTCACTTTTTTTTTTCTTTTTTTCTTTTTTTTTTGCGGGTGTCCATTGCCAACAAATTTCACGTTGCTCCATCAAAACAGGTTTCAGGGTCTGAATTTTTTTCGTTTGGTCCCGATGCTAATGACTTGACTGACTTGCGCAATTCTTCAGGCATGGCTTCATGAGACTTTTTTTAGGGGGGGCGTCTTCTCATGGTGGCGAAAATGATAGCCTAGTGAAACCTTGTAGCGGGGTTATTATAGTTTTGCAATTTTTTATTGTAATTTGATTTTATTTTGTTTTGAGTTTTTTATTTTATTTTAGTTAGTTTTAGTTAGTTTTCAGGGTGGTTTTGTTAGCTTTTATTAGATTTAGTTATTTGATAAATGCTTAGTTTTAGTTTGATTCAGTATTAGTTTTAGTTTTTTTTAATGTGTATTACTTGTGCGCAATATATAAAGGGATACTTGACTCATTGAACAATTTTAGGCAGTAAAACGTTAATATTTTTTTGATAATTAACATGTTAACTTCATTATTTTTCATGTTCAATTAATGCCTTTAAAAAGTTTTTTTTTTTTTCTACTTGCTGTCGACTGATGATGCCATCACCTGTGCTGAGGAAGTAGGTAACAACCAATCATGGCTCACCTGTTTTCTGGGTTTGGTCAGCAAACTGAGCCATGATTGGTCGTTAGCACAGGTGATGTCATCATCAGTCAAGAGCAAGTTAAAAAAAAAACTTTTTAAAGGTATTAATTGTACATAAAAAAAAATAATGAAGTTATCAAATTCATTCTGGACAAAATCTTAAATATTCACTGCTGAAAATTGTTCAAGTGTCCCTTGAAAAAACAGCATGGGAGCGACATGATCTGAAGGTGCTTTTCTATTGGCTGTTGCGAGATGACATCACTTCCGTGTGACACACTTTCAAATGTCATTATTCCGGTTATTGTCAAAATAAATCTACTTCAAATCATATTTAAAATCATCCCCTAAGGCTCATGCATTAAATTAATTGCCAAAGCCTAAAACAGACATTTTTGCTGTAGTTAGAGTTAGTTTTAGTTTTGTAAACATAAAATGTAGTTTCAGTTAGTTCATGTTTTTTAAAAAAAAGCATTTTCCTTTTTATTTTATTTTGTTAAGGAAATAGTTTTTCAATGTTAGTTTGTTTTTTCGTTCACTAAAATAACCTTGCCTTGTAGAGCTGACGATTTTGCTGTATCATGCTGACAGTCAGTTGGCAAATCACTTTTTTAATAATAGACGCCCTGTCCCTAAATAGCAGCCGCGCACGTCATCCGCTGAGGACAATTCGGCGGCAGTGCAAATCTTTTTACTTCCTTCACGCCGTCAATCAAAATGCACTACTTCTCTATGACCAGCAGAGGGCGTCTATTCGACTCCAAATGGCATCTTCCATGCATATTTTAGGTGTGCCAAAGACGTATTTATACGTTTTTTATGCTAGTACATACAGAAGGCTTTGATGCTGCCTCTGGACTGCATCCTCCTACAAAAACGGCCAGCAGGTGGCAGCAGAGTATAAGAACTCAACCAGGGCCATGTAAATAATGATGAAACTTAGCTATATTCTAATGCTAATTACTGAAAAACGATAGAAATTTTTTTTTTTCCCTGATGAAAGAAGAGACTATAATCTTTCTTATGGCAGGTTCCACGTTTTTATAGCAATAGAACACAATATTGTGTGGCCCTTGCAAAATCAGTCCAAAGCCAGTAAAAGAGCGAACGGGGGAAATGGCTGCCAGTTAATACGTTAATACATAATTTTAAAAAAGCGTATACTTTTCATAGCTGTCAAATGGCCAAAAGTGAACACGATAGAGCCAAAAGAGACACTTTATCGTTTGAGGTTGTCCATGCCGCCACGGCTTCGTTTACCAACAGAGACATCTGATGCGGTTTTCCAGGTTGCCATTAGCGTTTTTGTTGTTGTCTTGGTCTCAATACATATTAGGTGCTTCAGCAACATGCGGTGTCCAAATTCCCTGGGGCCATCAACATAATTAACGCAGCTTCTCACATATTGGCAAAACGTGGCGAGCGCTGGAGGCGCCACACCTCACCCTGTTTGACTTTGAAAGAATTACATACAAATACCACACCTTATATAGACATGACGGAGGGCTTACTTGGCAGTCAGAACACACAATTTAAGAAAACTTATGTTTGTTTGTTTGTTTTATTCCCATTCAGATGATCCCCACCAAGAGCTACTTGGTGTATCCTGGCAATATCGGCAAACGACGACGACGATTGGAGTGACAAGCTCCAAGAAGGTGCTCGTGATGTACCTTATGTGTTGGAACCTCCCGACACCCAACCATTCCCAGAAAAAAAAATAAATAAATAAAATCCAAAGAGCAGATTGTGCAACATCTCACCTGCAGTGTTGGCAACAGGCAGGCAAAATATCTTTCAGCGATCATTTTGGCAAAGTCACAGGAGACGTGTTGGTTTTGATTTAGTTTGTCCCGAGCAGGGTTATTAGTTTTGGAATTTTTCCATTTTAGTTAGATTTGGGTTCGTTTTAAGTTTTGTATTTTAAATTTATTTAGTTTGAGTTATGTATTTATTTATTTAGTTATTAGTTTTAGTTATTTAATAAATGCTTTTCATTTACTTTTTGTTCGATTCAGTAATTGTTTTAGTTTGAAAAAAAATGTGTATTGTGCACAATTAAAAAAAACCAAACATGCGACTTTTCAATTGGCTGTTGCTAGATGACATCACTTCTTTGTGACACACTTTCAAACGTCCTTATTTATTTATATTAATTATATAATTATTATAGTTTTGGAATTTTTCATTTTAATTAGTTTTCTTTTATAAATGTACTTAGTTTTCAGGGTGGTCTGTTAGTTTGTATTAGTTTTAATTATTTTAAAAAATGCTTCGTTTTAGTTTAGTTTGAGTTAGTTTCAGTATTAGTTTTAGTTTTCTTTTGTTTTTGTTTTTTTTAAATGTGTGCAATATTTCAAAAAAATACCATGGGACTTTTCTATTGGCCGTTGCTAGATGACATCACTTCTTTGTGACACACTTTCAAACGTCCTTATTTATTTATATTAATTATATAGTTATTATAGTTTGGGAATTTTTCATTTTAGTTAGTTTTCTTTTATAAATTTACTTAGTTTTCAGGGTGGTTCTGTTAGTTTGTATTAGTTTTAATTATTTTAAAAAATGCTTCGTTTTAGTTTAGTTTGAGTTAGTTTCAGTATTAGTTTGATTTATTTATGTATTTATTTTCAATGTGTGCAATATTTAAAAAAAATACCATGGGACTTTTCTATTGGCCGTTGCTAGATGACATCACTTCTGTGTGACACACTTTCAAACGTCCTTATTTATTTATATTAATTTTATAGTAATTATAGTTTTGGAATTTTTCATTTTAATTACTTTTCTTTTATGAATTTAGTTAGTTTTAATTAGTTTTCAGGGTGGTTCTGTTTGTATTAGTTTTAGTTATTTAAAAAAATGCTTTGTTTTAGTTTAGATTAAAAAAAAATCACATCGCTGAATCGACCATGAGGATGATGATTATTTTTGTTTATAGCACTTGTAAAAAGATTACACTAGCGGGAAAAGATAATGGATCTTGATCCTCGGCACCGATGGATCCTCCTCACCCTCAACGTCTGCTGGAAATTCTCGTTTAACAAGCATTAAAATCGCACGGCTCATCGCTTACCGTGCCAAAACTGATGAACTCCGACTGCAGGCTTGGCAAAGCGACAACAAAATTTACTGCCAGACGTGACGGCCGCGCCAAGAAAGACGAGAAGGTCTCGCTGTTGTCTACGCGTGCCCGTCTTAAGTACCGTGCCCAGGGAGGCCAAAGGAGGCGTGGCCTAATACGCGCACGACGACAAGAGAGCGGATGGACGCGCTGGCTTGCAGACTTTGAATGGTTTGGCGAATGTGCGGATAATCTCCCGGGTGTGGCGTGACCCTTCAAGGGCCGAGTCCCAAAACTGGTTTCTTCACTAGCTTGCTCTTTTTTTCCCCTCACGCCCGCGAACCGTATCGGAGTGCAAATAACAGCTGGCCGTGCGAAAAAGCCAAGAATGTCGCACGACGACGCCTCGTCCAGACGTTCGCCGCTTTGCATTCTGGGCCAGCGGCATGCTCAGGATACTCGTCTGGGACGGATAATGGAAAGTTGAATTATTAATTGCTTGTAAACAAAAAAGCGGCGAGCAGCTGTGGAGTCGGCCATCAAAGTGTGAAATTAAACAAGCGTCATAAATAATTTTATGAGCCGCCCAATTATAAGGAAAAAAAAAACAAAACGGCATTTTGCTGAACCGTGATTTGCCTTTTGATATCAACAAGCTCTGGTGCTGTAAAAAGGCATGACCACTTTCATGTCAACTTTGTTCTTTCCAGGCGAAATTTGACAAATTGTGTCATTGTGGGAATGTTGAAGCATTCCCACATACGTTATTGTGATTTTTATTCTCCACACTTTTTTGCCATGTAACAACTCCCACATAATACTTCCGATTCTTGCTTCAAAAATTGACGCCTCCCGGGGTATGTATCGTCTGATTCCACATTACTTAAAGTATTTGTACGATTTAACGTTTAAAATAAACTTTTCCTCATTCATTTTCAATGGGACAGACATTGAACTTTTTCTAAGTATCACTTTCCACGCCTACTTCCGTATATATAACTTACCGTCATTACCAGGTGTCTGATACTGCTCGGTGGCATAGTAAAGTGCATTGTCCAGTAACCAGGAGGTCATAATTTCATAATTTATCTCTCAATTTACTTCATAGGCATTCCACATGCTTCAGATCTTAGCATTCACCTATTAGCATTCAGCTTTCAGCATTCCCACACAATTTCTCCAGAAATTGCACTTAGTCTAGTTTGTTAAAATTCATCGATTAATCGGCAAGTAATCGATTATCAAATTAATCAACTACTATTTTAAATAAAGTGAATCACAATCATTGATAGCAATGTTTACCTTTTATTTTTTAAACCAACTCAACTTTTTTTTTTTTTTAATTTATGGAGCACTTATGAAAATATAGAATTATCTTAATCATTATCATAGAAAAAATATAATATGTACATTATAAAATAAGTCGAATATGAATGATTTCATATTTTATTTTATTCATGTTAGTTAGTTTTGACTTTGTTTTGAGTTTTGGTTTTTAAATTGCGTTATTTTTTATTAGTTTTCAGGGTGGTTCTGTTGGTTTTTATTAGTTTTAGTTATCTTAAAAAAATGCTTTGTTTTAGTTTAGTTTCAGTATTAGTTGTTTTTTTTTATTGTTTTTTTTTTAAGAGTATTACTTGTGCGCAATATTTAAATAACGCCATGGGAGTGATGTCATCTTTTGGTGCTTTTTCTATTGGCTGCTGTGAGATGACATCACTTCTGTGTGACACACTTTAAAACCTCCTTATTCCGGTATCATATCAAAATAAATAAGTCGACTTAAACGCAGGACATTTTTGCTATAATTAGATGTAGTTTCAGTTTTCGGTTATTTTATTTATATATTTATTTTTTTATATTTTCATTTTTATTTCATTTTATTAAAATCGTTTTTTTGAATTTTTGTTTTAGTTTTTTCATTAGTTTTACATTAAGTGTTAGAGATTGTACATTGTTTATATGCATTGCTGTAATGTACAAAAGCAAAATATTGTGTTTTTTTTTGTCTGAGCTCTTTTTTTTTTTTTTTTTTTTTACAATACTGTGACCTTTTTTCATCAACCTCCCCACAATATAATTATCGGATTGTGACCTTCATACGGTGATCATATCGTAATGTTTGGATATCCTTACATCCCTAAATTTTGGAACATTTCTTTGGTTTTGGGGGTTCATTAACCCCAATTGGAAGAATTGGATGTGAGAAAGAAGTAAAGCTCAAATTTGGTTGCATGAGGCAAGCTCAACGAGAAAGAAAACCACCGCGCTATGATTGCTAGCGAGCATGTTCGGCTCAAGGGTGACGGCGGCCGCCGTAGCGTGCGTGCGTCCGTCCCCGAGGTAAAAAAGTCAACACGTGCTCAGGAAAGAAATCAGTTGGTCCATCTTCACAGCAAGCGTGTCACGGATGTTTCATTTTCCACAACAAACGGATGTTGTGAATGTTTTGGTGTGCATGTGCGTGGGCGTAAACGTTTCCAAGGAGTCCAGCAGTCTGCCTTTCTGTTACGATTCCAGTTTCTCTGTCGCAACCTTCTGTGAGTCAGAAGCTTCGATGGCGGGCCACTTCCTGTTGCCACTTTCGTATCATTTGTTTTTGTTGTCATTTTGACAAAACGGGGAATGTCGCTTCAAGAGATTCTCGCCAATTAACGCCACTGATGTTCGTCTTTTTTTTTTTAGCGAATTTGCTGATCAATTGAAAACCGAGTTAGCTTCAGTGAACCTGGGAACTCTGCACATTTGGCTTCATATTGAAACAAAAAAAATACATAAAAAATCTGAGTTTAACACTTTACTTACAGAGCTCAGCATGTATGAGTACACATCCTTCAAAAAAAAAAAAAAAAAAAAAAGTCCAAAGATTTTATTCAATATCTCACTGAACATAATTGGAACATTAAGCCTAAATATTTTTATTTTAATGCTGTTCAAACATGAAACAGATTGCAACCTGCTTGTTAAATACAGTGTTGCAGGTTCAATTGAACACATTTCATACAAATCTTAGTGTACATGAACAAGTTTACTGATGAGTATTTTCTAAATTTGAGTAAAAAAAACAAAAACAAAAAAACAATCAACTTACAGATTCATATCGGTATCCAGTGCCGCCGCTACCCCTTTGGGTGCCCTAAGCTTTATTTCTGTGCATGCTTTCCACATGTTGCTCCACTATATTGTCCTAATGTTTCAACAGGATTGTTGTGTTAACTGTTTTTGAGTACTTATCTTGCACAACGTCTTCATTTACTTCATGAGATACCGCCAGAAAAACGACGGGGTCGTGCCCACAGGCAAATGGGGCCCCACACGGACGATGGGGCCCAAGCACTATGCGTACTCTGCGTATAGGGTGCGGCGGCCCTGTCGGTATCAAATCGAATCATGATCTACGAATCGTGAAACGGATCGAATCGCCAGTGTATATGTACAAGTTTACTGATGAGTATTTTCTAAATTTGAGTTAAAAAAAAATAATTTTGACTTACAGATTCGATTTGATACCGATTAATACCAATACGAATCTGTAAGTCGATTGTTTGTTTGTTTTTAACTCAAATTTAGAAAATACTCACCAGTAAACTTGTACAAAAAGAAATAAGAAGATAAATGGAAAAATGACAAGTATGGTTCTCGTTATATTTACTAAGCTTATTTTTCATCTTTCCAACATTCTGCTATCCAAATTGGGTGGTCTAGTGGTAGAGTGCCTACCTTCAGACTTGGAGGTTGTGGGTTCAATCCTGGCCTGGGTCTACTCAACTTTATTTATAAAGCACCAAAGACAATAAAAAATGTGACCTCTTACTTCCCTGCTTGACATTCAGGCAAAGTTATCCAAGAGTAAAAAAAAAATAAAATAAAAATACATATGTATTTGAAGAAAATAGTTCTATTCATTACAGCTTGGAAAAAGTCAATATAACTTGTTTTTTTTGTATAAAAATACTATTTTCAATCCCGCTGTGGTTGATATGGGAATAGTATTATTTCCTTATTTTTCTAAATCTTACAAGTAAATTTAAGTCAATTTTTCTTGTTCTGTTGTGGCAGATAATTTTTCTTATTTGAAGTAATAATTTTCTCATTTTACTATATTTTTTTCTTAAATTTTCTATGGTCCCTTTTGAGCATATATGCTGAGCACTTGGAGGTTAACACTTTGGGAAACTTTCCTGTCAAAACAATAAGGAAGCCATTTATGTCTTTCAGTCTGCATTTAACTTAATACTTCCCTTTTATTGGAAATGAATATGGGCTCCAAATATCGGCCACTTATCACTTTATCGGCCCTCCTTGACTACAAATAAACAAATGGCGGAGGCACATGCTGAATATTTTTGTTTTGAATATGATTGGGCTGTGATAAGGAAGTGTTCCATTCCTTGGAAAGAATGTGGCCGTGCCTGTTGTGCGCAATCATGTTACACATGCCCAGAGCGAGCAATCGTCTCTCTGGAGGTGGCGAACGATCCAGGAAACGGTGCGCAACATCTCGATCAAATGCAAGATTAAAAAATAAATAAATAAAATTACATAAATTGTGTCGTAAAGTAGAAGACAATTCTCAAACGACCGACCTTCCTCCTGCAGCAAAACCGAAATCAATGCGAGATTTCAAATCAACCTCGAGAGCTCATGTATGATATCGGGTTGCACAATATATCGGAAAATATCGATATCGTAGTATTGGCCCATGAAATATTGCAAAAACGTGCAATTAGTTTCATACGGAATTTTTGTGTTTCTATCTGAATTTGACCAATTTGCCGCTAACTAAAATGTGCACCGCCATCCGATAGTTGATTATCAAGAGCTAATTAAAATTAATTAACTAAGAATATAGTGAGTTTGCTTATTTTGGTGCATAATTATTTTTTTTTTATTATTATTTCATTCATAATAAAAATGTAATTTCGTTAGGTACACGTTAAATATTGCAACAATATTGATATTAGGGGTGCTTAAAAAAATCGATTCGGCAATATATTGTGATATTACAGCACAAAATTCTCGAATCGATTCAATAGGCGGCCGAATCGATTTTTAAACATCCAGTTTTAATGTAAAAATATTCAACAAAACATACAGATCGAATTGCCAGTGTACATGTACATGTTTACTGATTAGTATTTTTTAAATTTGAGTTAAAAAAAACACGATCGACTTACCGATTTGTATCGGTATTAATAGGCATCAAATCGAATCGTGATACGGATCAAATCGCTAGTGTATATGTACAAGTTTACTGATGAGTATTTTCTAAATTTGAGTTAAAAAACAAAACAAAAATCGACTTACAGATTTGTATCTGTATCAAATTGAATCGTGACCTATAAATTGTGATACGGATCGAATCTCCAGTGCATATGTACAAGTTTACTGATGAGTATTTTCTAAATTTGAGTTTAAAAAATAAATAAATAAATCGCAATAATTTACTTGCAGATTTGTATCAGTATTAATCTGTATCAAATTGAATCGTGATACGGATAAAATTGCTAGTGTATATGTAAAAGTTTACTGATGAGTATTTTCTAAATTTGAGTTAAAAAAAACAATCACAATAATCGACTTTACAGATTCGTATCAGGATTAATCGGAATCGAATCGAATCGAATCGTGACCTATGAATCGTGTTACAAATCGAATCGTCAGGTACTAGGCAATTCTCTCCGAATCGATATCGCTATATTCAGCAACTCTATGGCATGATTTTCCAATATCGTGTAGCCCTATACGATATGAATTGACTGGGATTAAATGGATATTGTCACTATAATTTAGGGATACCGTGATCACGTGATTGGAAATCGGGCCAAATCACGTGGTTGCCGACTGGATCGGAATTGGATGTCGTCTCCCCATCAGGACTCGGATAAACACATGAGTTTTTTTTTATTTTTCAGAACTTTATCAAATGTGGAGTTGGGCGGCGCCACAGAGTGCCACTTCATTTTTCCCCACACAGTGTGGGCGGCAGGGCGTCACTTTACCACAGTGACGCTTATTAATGCGGTGTGGCTTACATGAGGAAAAGGCGCCGAATTATTTGAAAGTAAAGATAATTAATGTTATTATTGTCTTTAACGTGGAAAACGGAGGCGGTGCCACTTTAGAGTCAGGACGCCCTTTAGAGGGAGCCTGGCACCTGCCACCTTTAAATGCTTTTAAATCCAGGTCAAAAACTTTCATAGAGATTCATATCAGCATTAATCGGTATCAAATCAAATCGGGACCTATAAATCGTGATACTAGGCAATTCACACCCCTCTAATGAACAACATACAAAAACTTTTCATAGAAGCAAATAAAAAAAAAAATCTTTTGTGAGAACACGGCGACAACAAACAAACAAAAAAAATGCAGGAAGCCGCCTGGCGCCATCTTTGAGAGGAAGCAAACGTTAGAAACGCGTCTTGTCAAGTTGATACATTTCAACCGTTCAGCTCAAAGTAGCTCCCCGTTTAGGAAAGCACTCTGACCACGTCGCACCCGTGCGCTCGCCGAGACGTGATTGAACGATTCCCATTAGCGCACTCGGCTAAATGTCAGCATGTTTTCCCAGATCGATCCCAGGGATTGGAAAATGCGTTTCAAAATGGCGTCTGAGCACCCCATTAAGCAAGCTAGCTAAAGCTCCGCCTCACCGTTCTCCATAAATCATCTTAAAGGGTATTTCCGGATGAGAAGCCGACACGCGCGGACGGTTCAAAAATGAGATATTGATTAGGGTGGAGATGGACGAACTGATTGTCTCCATTTGATTTCAAATGGCTCACCGGAGCGAGTGCACTGAAATGCGTTGGCCGCGGCGCTGACATAATCATCATCATTATCATTAAAATGGACAAAAGGTGACGTGATTGTTGTTAGTCGACTTTTCCCACCGCTTGTCTCGCTTTTTAGCCACTTAATGGCATGCGGTTGCGTCACCAACTACCAGGAAGCAGTGGCAGTCGTAGAATAACGTTCATTCATCACTAACAATAACATGGAAAAACAAAACAAAAAGAACTCTGCGGGATACTTTTAGTTTCGCACAAGATGTTAAAAAAAGTCCCGAAACACGCCCAAGCTTAGCCACACTCATCTCTAAAGAATGTTTCCGTTCAATCTGGTGACATTTCGTGAGAACTTGAAAGTTTCATTACATAATTCAAGCAATTCAACAATAATTGTAGAATTTATGTTTGCCTAAGAAATATCAAGGGTGTTGGATGCTGTCACTCCTTCAAACTAAAAGACCTCGACACACCAAATCGGGCATCGTGAGGGGGTCCGCCTCACTAATGTACAGAATCGCCGTCGTAACAACGGATCCCGTTGGCAGTAGATTTGGTTCAGCTCAGTCAGGATGTTGGGAATATATTTTTCCACGTACCCAAAATTCACAATTCACATTTTTCACAAATCGCTGCAGATATTTTTCCACATCTCATGACCGATTTGCACGATCCCAAGTGAAAATGGTTACTGTTCTGAGTTTTGTCACTGTTGAATATTTCTAGAATCGATTAATCATTTATTTAAATTTCGTATTAAATTGTATTACAAAAGCATTTTTTTCCCCTGATGGTTTATTATTGGTGTTTACTTTGTACTTCATATCTGTGCATTGATTTAAAAACAAAAAACAAAAACAAGGTGGCGGGGGGAATTGATGTACTATGTTAGCAGTTTGGTCATTATTTTCCAAAGTTTCCAGATGTCTTGTTTTGATTCAACACAGAAGATAATCAATCTTCTTTCATGAAGGACGACAGAATTCAGCGAAAGATTACGATTGATATGCTGAAATCGGAGGATTTGGAAATGTTAAATTTTTAAAAAAAGGCTCCAAACGATTATTAAAATAGTTTGCTTAACTTGTCGATGAATTTCGACAGCTCTAGTTACAGCCACTCCTCCGTTTAAATATTGAGCACCTTCCTCAAATTCTCTCATCAAAATTCTGAAATTTGCATCAACAAATTCACACATCAATCCGAGTGTTTTGCAAATTCATCACCTCCTTTCGCCACACATCCCGCAACGTCTCGGTGATGGAACCAGTTTCGCTAACGCCCAACTCACACCGACTACGGAAAGGACGCGGTTCTTTTCCATACAGCTTCCGCACAAACTGCAAATCACACCGCGTGCGTTGCATGTCCGGAATTGTCCACAAGATCACAGGGGTTCACGCTGGAGAGTTGAGATCATGCGATAACAACCGTGTATAGACTGGAGAGACTCCTATTTGTAAACAATAGCCATGCTTGCCTGTTATCACATCCATATGCTTTTTGGACATTATTTCTGGGACTTCTACCATGGGTAAGTATGTTTTGTGTTTAAATAGTGTTATTTTGTCATGTTTAATTTATTCTGAGCTCATTTTTTTTTCTTAAATGCCCAACACATGTCATGCTATGAAGTTGGCTAGCTTCCCTCCCCCCAAAAAACAGTTTGCAAATGGTTTTATTTTGAAATATACCGGATTTAGCTTGATGTGAGACGCCCAACTTCCTGTCCGGCTCATGTCATTTCTTCAACTGAAAATTCGCATGCGGCGTCCGGAAAAAAATAGAACGCTTGCGGAAATCTTCCGCCTGGTGGTGCTGTTCGACTGAAGCCCAAATGTTCATCAGTGTCTCCTTTCTGCGATCTTTTTATGATGTCTAGTTTTGAAAAAACTGCACAAGCGCTAGCACTGGCTAAGGCATAAATGGCGGACGAGGGGAAAACACTGCAGGCAAAATGGCGGACGAAGAGCCAAAATGGCGGACGGTTGTAAAGTCAAAACGCCTTAGGTGAAGTGCGCCTTACCTCGAGGACTCCGTGTATCATTTTTCGCCCCAGAGACTTACCCGGTCACTTGGACGGCGGCATCCCTGCGAGCAACGTTCCTCTGGCCCTCGCCGTTGATCTCCTTCTTGGCGCTGCGGATGAGGCGCAGCACGGGCTCGATCTCCTTAAGCAGCTCATTGTTCTCCTCCAGGCCGTTGCAGAAGAGGCCGCCGCCGCCCCCGCCGCGGCCCCCCAGCAGCGGGTCCTGGGCGGCCAGCAGCGCGATAGACGGCGCCGACAGGTTCTCAATGGCCCGCAGCTGCGGTGAACAGTTCTCGTAGGACTTGGAGGGCGGGAAGGCAGGCCGGGTGACCCGCACAGTGCGGGGGCGGCCGTCCCCCGTCAGGGTGGTCTCCAGGTGAGTGGTGAAGCCCTCGGGCCCGCGCAGGATCAGCACGGCATGGCTCTCGGGCGACACGTTCTTCAGGGTCTCCAGGGCGCGCTCATAGCTCAGCTCCACCAGCGGCTTGTTGTTGACGGCAAGCACGATGTCGCCCACCTGGACCAGGCCGCACTCCTCGGCTGCCCCGCCTCGGATCAGGTCCGACACCATGACGGGCGGCTTGGAGACCCGCTGCTTGACCAGGAAGCCCAGCCCGCCCACTTTCCTCTTGAACAGGCGCACCGAGATGATGTTGGGCTGCAGCTGGCACACGCTGGCCTCGCACTCGTGCATGGCGACCGTGAGCGTGCGCGTGTGCGCGTGTCACTGATCAGTTCCTGAAAAGCAAAAAAAAAAAGGAGACTCATTTAATTTCAAAGCTAATTGGCTTAGCGGGAAGTTTATTTTGTCTATTAAGCTTCAGTTTGAGTGGGAATGAGGGTCATTAGAAGTGTTTTTTTTGCCCCCGATACCGATACCCAGCTTTGCAGTATCGGCCGTTGCCTATACCATACCGATATCTAAGTTTTTCTTTTTTCTCTCAACATGAAAAAGCTGTCCTGCCATTGGTTCAGAGCATACAAGGGACAATAGGATATCTTAGATCGGCATGCAGTCAACATGTCACATGTCAGTGAATGTTGTGCACGAGCAAGACACAAGATGCTGCATCCAAAGACCTATATTAGCGTTGGAATTAATGGTATCGGCATGTTACTTGTTAGTACTCACTGATACCATTGTTTTAATGCAGTATCGGGGCCTCTGCCGATACCAGTATCGGTATCGGAACAACATTAGAACTAACATTGTTTGAATAGAATAATATGTCGATTATCCATGAGTTTGTTTGTTTGTTTTTGTTTTTTTTAAATAATAATTCCATGCATTAGAGGTGGAACTAGCAATTGTTTGATTCTTTGATTAATCTGTCGATTAGTCATGAGTTTGTTTGAGTGGGTTGTAAGAGTTTTTGTTGTTGTTTTTTTTTTAACAATATTGTGACCTTTTTTGTGTATCACCAACCTCACCACAATGTCGTGATAATTATCTTATTGTGACCTTCATATCGTGGTAATATTCTACCATGACGTTTGGATATGGTTACATCCCTCGATAGCTCGAACAGCTGAAAGAAATACTTGAAGGCAAGTTGGACACGCAAATGTGCAATCAGTTGTGTCCACGGAAGCTGAATAGGACGAGTTTGGTGAGCGAGCAGATCCAAAACAAACTTCTTTTGAGAATTTCACAAAAGACACAGGCTGGACTGGGATTGTTTTTCTTTGTCGGGCACAAGACTGGAATAACAGTTGATCCAGACGTCGCGGTACAACAAGCACAGTTTAGCTTGATTGATTTTCACCTCATTTGGTTCTACCGCACCTTGAGGGTGTCTCAGGTTCACATGAGGACATTATTGGAAACACCTCGGCCACCGGACGGGTCAGTGGGGAGTTTTCCGATGCGATTCCCTGGCGGTGGAATCCGCAGACTGATGTCCCGAGATCAGGTTCGCCATCAAATGTTAGTAAGGAAAAAAAAGCAGATCAAGACGCACTCGCTTTTTTTGTTTGTATTCTGAAACGCAAACGTAGCCGTAATGGAGTCAAGCCGTTCCTCCTCAGGACCTCGATTGGGTGCTAAACCAGTCCTGGTCAATTAACCCCCTTCAGACCCGTAGACGCTTGACATATTCGCGTGACGCAACCAACAAAACGCATCATTTGGATCATGACACCACTTTTGGTTCATGATTGGTTCTTACATAACCAATCACAATTGCAAGCTGATTTGCATGAGGTTCAGGTTAAAAAATGTTACAAGTTTATAACACGTTACAGCCATATTATCCTCCTGTCAACTATATCAAATAAAACTTTATTGATATAGCACCTTTCACACATTCAAATGCATCTCAAGGTGCTGAACAATTAAAAGATCCATAATACAATAAAAAGAAACAAAAAACACCTCTTCCCCATATCCCCATGATCGTACCCACAAGCACACACGCAAACCACAACATGGCGGAGCACAGAAGAATCCTGTGAGAAAAAACATTTCCATTTTGTTCTTATGTGGGAAAAACAAATACATTTTGCCCATCAGAAAAAAAAAAAAAAAATGCGGGTCTGAAGGGACTACGAAGATGTTTTTCCAGCCAACATCTAAAAATGTTTTAGGCTGTCATCTAAAAATGTTGTAGGCACCTCTAGAGGCCATGTTAAATAAGGATGGGAACCTGTAGGTACCTCATGTTACGATACGATATGCGATACAAGGCTCAAGATTCGACGAGACCGCGATTATCAATATATTAGTCAGGTAATAAATCCACGATAATCTGCGATAAAACTACTCAAGACATAAACTGAGGGTTTTTTCCAATCAGAAAACTGTTTCTTTTTGTACCATCACTGAAACACAGTAAAACTGATGTCTTCTTCACAGTGAGTACTTTAGCATATCTTTTTTTCAACCAATACAAATGTCTTCTTAACAGAAAACTTTGTCCACAAATTTGTGTCCTTCACATAGTCAATTGTTTCATTTTATAAACAGACATTTTTTTAACGCTGCAAAAGTAAATAAATAAAAACAAATACTTAAATATGAAATCAATATTAATATTCCTCAGAAACTGTGCACTTCAAAAAGTCTAAATATAAAATGTTTTAAAATGTTAAAATTGAAGATAATACACATTTTTCATAGAAATGTACGCAAAACTGCTGGACAGATAAACGTCTTACATAATTAAAAGGAAGCTGATGAGTCTTCTTCGCATCTATTTCCCCGCCACTCTTATGAGGAGCTCCACCTAGTGGCCCCCCAAGGAATTGCTCAATAAGTAATCAAAAATCGAGCCGTTCTAGTGGCTGTATATTAACTACAAATATCGCCATAATTGCGTAGGTATAGCAATAATCTATTGCGAGACAAATTGTCACGATATCGAGATATCATCACACTCCTAATAATAAATAGCACAAAAATACTAAAGAGTGCTTCGAACCCAGTCCGTCAGGTCCAAAGACGAGTGTTTATCCGACAGCTGTTCTTCCAGTGGTCTTTTCAGTGTCCAATGTGAAGACGGAACGTGTGACGGCAAATTGACATAAAATGTCAAGACTAAAAATGAACACCAAGCTTGTTGCTGGAGAGTTAGCTCAGTAAATTAGACATTAGTCTTTCGCACAAAATAATCTGGGTTCGAATCACAATTTTGTATTTTATTTTTTTCGCTATTTAACATGGCGGCTAGAGGTCGCTAAACTACAATACAAACAATTTGGTGCGTGGTAAAATGATATTGGTCGTTATTTGTTGGAGGACTTGTTGCAGCGACCTCATCCCGACCCACTTCTTCCAAACCTGCTTAGCAAGTTGTTTTCTGTGTTACGCCCGTCAAGTTTACTTGGCTGTGTCACAGCACAGCTTTCGCTTGATTCATTTTCATTCAGCTGTACCTTTTCAAAAACTTTTCAGAACAAGGCAGGTGAACTCGAGGACATCATCAAAATGACTCACCGAGAGCCGGACGGGTCAACTGGGGCAGGTCGCCGATGTGACCCCCCCCCCTCCGACCGAGGGTGTCAAGTCGGATCGAGTCGTGACAGGTGACTGACGTTCCAAAAGTCAGGTTGAACATCAATGTTTGCACTTGGCAAGAAAGCAGACAGCAACAAACTTTTTCTTTTTTTTTTTTTTTGAGTTCTACTTTGCCCAATTACAAGCTGGAGCTACTGTTTATATCATAGTCAACCTCATCCCGTTTTTATTTAGTCCATTTTTATAAATCAAGAATTTTAGTCTTTATTTTAAAACGTCATTTTATTGGTCTAGTTTTAGTCAGGACAATCATTTTACCCCTGTATTTTTTTTTCAGCAGATTAGTGTTAATTTCAACAAAAACTAAACGAAAATAATTTTGTCAACATCCGTTTTTCACCGGACTAAAACTAGACTAGACTAAAACCCTCATTAATAAACAATAACTGGGACTAAATCAGTATGCATTTTAGTCAACTATTGAAGATGAGATGAAAATGGCCTTCACTTAATAAAAAACTGGACCAAAAAAATAAAATATAAATTCCTGAATTAAATGATTTTTAACCAAACCACCCCAGATGAATCGGATTTTTTTTTAATCCTTATTATTATTATTATTATTATTATTATTATTATTATTATTATTATTATTATTACTACAATTTTTTACCAACAGAATTTTAACATTCTATATCGTCGCTGCTATGTGAAAAACACTTATGTCCGTTGACCCCCACAACCTCCGACCCCCCCGTTTTTTTTTTTTGTTTGTTTTGGGGTTTTTTTGTTTTGTTTTTTTAACATTTTTGGATTAAACTGAATGCAGACATCCCAAAAATTTAAAAAATGAAGAAAATTTAAAAAAAGAAATGGACATAATTGTTTTGCACATAGCAGCAACAATATGCACAAATGAAATATTCATTTGCTGAGGCCGTCATACTTTTATATTTGGGTTCACGGTCGTCGTCACGACCTCCGAAGGAAACCAGAACTGGTTTCTAAATCACGGAACACTCTGGGTCCAGAATACATTCGAGAAATGCTCTGGGAATATGAACCCAGTAAAAGCTCTCGGAGTTCAACGCAAACATGGTGAAGCAGCATTCATTGTTACGCTGCAGGCAAATGGTAAAAAAGCTGCAAGTTATTTTTGTACTTTTGTTTTGAAACATCTTTAGTCCTTTTCTTCTCATTTCAACCAGTTGTCAAACTATATAAAGCTCTGGAGAGGGAGTTTGTGAGATGATTACATAATCAAAAAAAAGCAAACGGCTTCCATCTGCATTTATTTTGTTTGGACTTAACTGTCCTTTTGACTTCTTACGCTTGATCTCTTCACAAACGAGAGATGTTATTGTTGGCTGGCAATCATTCCGTCAGAGGGATTACACGGCGATACCTTGGAACAACGCCGATAATGCCGCTGCTGTGTGTGCGTGTGTTTTTATTTTTGTGTAATCACAAAGGCGACACTTCATCACATTGACAGCCGTGGAAAGATTTACATGGCCTGAGTAAAGGGTTGTCATCGTCATCATCGTCATCATCGTCATCATCATCATCAGACGAGAACCACAATGGAGTTGTTGCTCGACCTGCCGGCAACGTTGGATAATCGTATTGGTGGCAGGTAACTAAGTACACAGCAAATTCTCAAGTCAATTTGACTCTTTTTAGAGTGGGACCAAATAGACTCAGTTTTAGAATAATATTTATACTTGGAAGAGAGTCAAAATAAAGAATTAAAAAAAAAAAAAAAAAAAGACATTCAATGATCGTGTTAGAACCACACGCCACTGGGGTGTTTTTGCTCCAGCTAAGCCCCGCCCTTTAAATTGCGTCACATTGTTTACAAACTTTGAAGGGGTCTATATGTCTTTACTGTCATTTGCCAGGAGGACGTCATTAAAAACTCATTAACAGGGCTGACTGACTCTGTGCTATGCGTTTTCTTAAAACCTGCATGGAAAAAAAATCTCCAAGATGTTATTTCCGTCCAAGAAATTGTTTAGTTGCATGTGTACCAAATTTTTTAGATTAAAGGCAAGTTAGAAACTGGCCTAAAACTTGACAGTACACGTTGGTCGAGACCGGGTTTCTTCAGCAGTGGTTGCAACCCGTCTTTGTTCCTACCTTCGTTCAGCTTTGCGGAATTCCCGTTTTGCCGCACGTGTTTTTTTTTCTGTTTTTTTTGTTTTGTTTTTCTCATTGAGCCAGGGCTCAGGTCTAACTTTTGACCGCACGGTTTTTGAATGGAGCCACTGAATCGAGTATATCGAGGCAGCGTGAGTGGAACCACAAGCCGAGTTCCTCCTTGAAGTTTGAATACAAAGCTCATCAAAGGCATCAGAGAACTGACCAGCAGTGAGGGGGTTAAAAATTCTGCGTCTTGACTCAGGCCAACAACCATATGATCAGATATCACATTGTCCACTATTTTTAGATTTGACTCTGGGAAACCATAAACAAGAACCAGATCTAAAGAATGACCTTTTTTCACGTGTGGGAGCGGACACACGCTGCACGAGGTTAAATAAGTCCATCAGGCTTAAAAAGTCCTTCGCCAATGGTTTATCATGGCTCGGAATCAGCTATTTTCCATCCCACAACGGCGCAACCGCCCCCTTTACGCCAAATTCAGCCCGTGCAAAGTCTAGGAACATAGCAAAACGAAAGAAAATTCCACCCATGTGGACAGTTTGACGGCACTTAAAAATATGTCACGACAGGTTGAATAATGGGAATCGGGACCCGAGTCCATCCTTTTGTCCCACCTAAAAAGACACAATGATTTTATTTTCAGCATTCACCATTCCTGCTAGTATTAATTTTGTCAGCGAAAACTAAACAAAAAAATAATATAAAATAATTTCGTCAACACACATTTTTCACCAGACTAAAACCCTCATTAATAATACAATAAAACGGGACTAAATCAGTATGTATTTTTATCAACTAATGAAGACGGGATGAAGATGTACTTCACTTCATGAAAACTGGACTAAAATCGATGTACATTTTAGCTTATGAACGAAAACGATATGATTTTGTAAAATCTTATCTCTGCTAATCTGCCACTGTAACACTGTCATGTGACACAAAGTGACACGCCCCCTTTCAAATCTGCAGCTTGTGAGTGCAACATGCACAAACACACGGGACAGACAAGAAGTGGATTCATTGTGAAAAGTTAACAAAAAAAAAAGACAAATATAATTACAATGTACCATTAATCCAACGGCTATAACATTCCAACAATAATGTTAAAGGGATTACACAACGGTATTTGAAGCCCTTCCAAAAGTTAACTATAGCCAAAAATGGTGAAATCTTACTTTTGACACCATGGCGATGTCATTTTAAAAAAAATTTTTTTTTTTATGAACTATTAGGTGTTTTGCTGGTTAGATTTGTAATACGGAAGTAAAATTCCAGTCTCAGTAAAACCCCGCCTCTTCCTTGTGTGATTGACGCTGCTGTTGGAGCACTCCTGAGTACGCCACGCAACTTGATGCAAGTCAATTCTTCAATAAACATTTGAAACAAGAAATTGTGTAGAGAGAGAAGATGAGAGAGGAAAGGAAGAGGGAAAAAAAAACTAAAACTTGGCTGGTTTCAAACCGGTGACTTGCTGCTTACCGAACAAGCACACTAACCACAATACTATTCGTTCAGGTAGGTTCAACAGTGCATATGTTTGACTTGTAGTTTTCACAAGTGTCAGCCTGAACCGTGTGATTTTAAGACCAATTGTCATTGCACTTTTGCATTTCAAATGTGAAGAATAATCGATTGCTTTCGATTCATTTGGACAGAAAGTTTACTGATTAAGGCTACTTTTGTCACTATCCCATGGAGGTCTCAGGGAAAGTGGGCGTGCGTTAAGTACGCAGAGGGGATGCGGGGGGTGGGTCCGCACTTTATGATGTCATAAAGTGAGCTCTCGCTCGTTTTCTCAGGTTGGGAGGGGCTACTGCTTGAAGAGCAAACTGATCGAGAATTTCTCAGAGGGGCCAATGGAGGAAAACACCACTTCAGTCATGTGTTTGGTGACGAATTAGCATTTGAACATGGCAAAAAGTACTAAAAAGTTGATTTTTCATGGTGCTGTCCATTTAATACAACTGCTAACTAATGTTGGCTAACTTACTAGCTCGTAGCATGGAGCCATATTAGCCACTTGTTGATATCGTTTATGTGAAGCAGTTTTAGATCCGAAATGCTCAACATTAGCTGCTGTCCAAAAAAATAAAATAAAATAAAGGTGTTATAATGATCGTCCTGACTAAAACGACCATTTTTGATGACTTAAACTAGACTAGACTAAAATGCTACATTTACAGTCACCTAAAAATGGACTAAATAAAATCGGGATGAGGTTGACTAACTGTGACAGAAACAATCAATCATGATTGAGACTGGAATAAAACTGAGACGATATTTAACTCATTCAGTCACAGCAGCCATTTTCACAGAAGCAATCCCCTTCATTCCTGGCTGTTTTACTCAATTTTTGACTAATTTTCTAAGACCCATAGAATATTGTGATCTATTGCTATAAAAACATGGCACCTATCAAAAGAAAGATTAGAGTCTCTTCTTTCATATATTCCTATCTGTTTACGTTTTGCAGCAATTAACATTAGAATATAGCTAAGTTTCATCATTAATCACAAATCTATTTAGAATTGTGAGTAATTGAGCTTTTTTCAACAAGGCCTTGGTTGATCTCTTATACTCTGCTGCCACCTTCTGGCCATTTGTGTAATAACTATCACTGTTCTTTGCAGTTGAGAGGCTGCGTCAAAGCATTCTGTAAAAAACAAAAAACAAAAAAAAAAACGTATAATTATGTATTTGGGACACAAAACATTTAAAATAGAACGTATTTGTACGTTTTTGGGAGCAAATGAATCAAAACTGGCGGATAAAATTAATACTAATTCCTGGTGGGTGGGGCGTGCCTCCAGCAACCCCTTTTGCCGTCAATGAAGCGTAAAAGCGCTCGTTTTGGTAAATATCGACTGAACCTTCCATGGAAGAAAACGTTTGTGATTCCATAAACGGCGATGAGTCAGTCTTCAACGCGCACGTTTCCATGAAGACCAAAACGCAGCGCTGTTAGCCCGAGGCGAACGAATAAATCAAGGCCTTGAATCCCACGCCGGTGTTTTGCCGGCTGGGCTGCCCCCCCGCCGAGACGCAGGATGACCGAAAAGTGAGCCGATTGCCCGAATGTGGATGAAAGCCAGCGCGGCCTGGCCATCGGGCGCCTCCCGTGGCTTTGACTCACGCTCGCTTCCTTGGTAACGAGCAGATGACGCTGTCAAAAGTGGCAACGTCGATTCACACGCGCTCGGATGGAACACACACTTGTGTAAATAGAGATTTGCATATTTGTGTACAAGATAGCAGTTCAGTCGACTCCTTGTCACGTCGACAGTCGTTTCGGTCATTTATAGCGATAAATCCGATCTCGATACCGATTATTAGCAGGCAAGGAGGTAATATTTGAAGCTGATATTCTTTTGTAGTAAAATATATATTAAAAAAATTATTAGCATTAAAAAAAAGCATGTTTCTTCAAACAACTTTCCAAATTTTCAAATGTTTAATATTTTTTCTTACAGCATAACAGAGCAAATAAGATTATCTTTGTTTTAAAATTCTTACAAAACAGTAAACTTCTCTATAGTAAATAGATTCCCACATTTTAACATCCCTGAAATGTTCAACTTTCACTTATGTTAGTTTTAATTTCAACAAGAGCAAAACGCAGCATCTTATAAAGTTAAAGGAATACTTTTCAGCACTGAATTCATTTGATAAATTCATTATTTTTCAGGTACAATTAATACCTTAAAAAGCGTTTTGTTTTTTCTTTTTCTACTTGTTGTCGACTGATGATGACGACATTACCTGTGCTGAGGAAGCAGGTAACGACCAATCACGGCTCACCTGTTTTCTGGGTTTGGTCAGTAAACTAAGTCATTATAAGTCGTTCGCCACTTCCTCAGCACAGGTGATGTCTAAAGTCGACAGCAAGTAGAAAACGTACTTTTTAAAGGTATTAATTGTACATGAAAAATAATGAAGTTATCACATTAATTCTAGACAAAATCTTAACTTTTTAACTGCTGAAAATGGCTCAGTGAGTCAAGTATCCCTTTAAAGTGAAATTTTAAATAAAAACTTTCATAAAAAGTGATATGAAATGAATCCAGTTTGAAATTGTTCTCTTAAACTGGTAGCCCTCTACTTTTGTGAACATAGCAAATGTTGGTTCTCATCAGAGTTCAAAGGTTGTTCGCAAACGGTGAAAATTTGTCAGAACATGTTCAAAATGTCTTTTGTGACGAGAAGAACTGCCTGTGAACATCTTTGTAACATTTGAGGAACCCTAAAGAAAACACATTTCACTCAAGTTCGCAAACATTCACCGCTCTCTCGAGTTATTTTGTTCCTCTTGTTCACAAGTCAACATGCACGTTTGTTTCCTTCACAATTAACAGCGGTCTCATCTTTTTTCGTAAACAAAACTGATCACAAGTGTTTGGCGACAATTTAATCTTTAACGTACTCAAGTATGTTTTTGGTCATTCGGCATTCGTCAACAGTCATCAGAAATATTTCAAGCCGAACCGTCGATAGCTCAGAACAAAAAATAAATAAAAAAATTCAACGTCCATCATTGTTTTCATCATTCGAAATGGACATCAGAAATGGCAAACATCGATGACTTCACTGACTTGATATTTTTCTTAACATTGACGGCACTTTTGAGTCTTCAAACGTTATGCTAACGTTCACGCTTTCATCAACAGGAGTGACAATTTTGTTGTCCAAGACGCACGCTAGCTTCCATAAACAAGATTGCAAAAAACAGATTAACCGTATCTTGTCACACAAGATGTACACAAAACCAAAACCTCTCTCTGCACTCATCGTAACATATTAAAAAAATAAAATAAAATGACAATTCTAAATACAATTTGGGCTGGATGAGTTGAAATTCACCTGCAGTGCATTTGCATTCTGAATTCCGCAATTGTTATGCAATGTTCGAGATGCTTGCTTTAGTTTGGCCTTTTAAAAAAAGAAAAAAACATTGCACAATCGTGTTGGTGTGGATGATTTTTACTCAGCAACAAGTTCTCCATCACTGGAGCAGGTGGGCGGGGGGAATAACAGCAAGCAGCGGAGGTGTGAAGTCGAACATTTTTCAAGTTGCCTCCACGCGCGCACCAGCACAAACACAAATTTGCGCAAACGCGCCGCACATACATAGAATGAAAAAAATAAATAAAAAGATCAACTCACCCGCTGAGAATGTGAGCAAAAGCTCAGTGGATGTGCAGCAGCACCCTTCAAATAAAATGAAAAAAATAAAAATAAAAAAACTTGGTGTGAAACTCCTCAGCTGTACGCGTGGCTCATCCCTCACACACCCCCACAAAAAGCAAGAGGAGGAACGGTTGTGGGGGTGTCCAAAAGGGTAAATGTTGTCGTGGTGGGGGGGGGCGGGTAGGGGGGGTGTGTGGGAATGAAGCGGAGATTTGTGCTCGCGCTCTGCCTCTCTGGAGGCTCGCTTTGTGGCCAGCGCAGCGCTCGGGCGCCTTTTAAAGCAACACGAAAGAGAGATAGAGAGAGAGGGACCAGCGCGGATTGGGTAGGGGTGGGGGTACGTGTTCGGGTATGTGGGGGGCGCTCGGCGCCACTGCCTGCCTGTCGTCATCGCTCAGCTCGCGGCGGGAGACTCTTCGTCCTCATCCTCGCCCTCCCAAGGCAGAGGTGGAGTTGTGGGGGGGTATTTGAGCGAGAGAATTGAAAGATGGAGATTGCGTCCTCTTCTGGAGACCGCCAACCCCCACCATGTATATGCCATTGTCCGCTCAACAATTTTTTTGATGGATTCATTGAACATGAGCAGCAATTCATTCTGGTAACAC
Organism: Festucalex cinctus; assembly: GCF_051991245.1. Lineage (NCBI taxonomy): Eukaryota > Metazoa > Chordata > Actinopteri > Syngnathiformes > Syngnathidae > Festucalex > Festucalex cinctus. The sequence goes on along the minus strand of NC_135415.1, from coordinate 10,755,082 downwards.
CAAGGTTGATTCATTTATTTATTGACAAATGGAATGGAAAGAAAAAGAAAAACAGAAATAAAGAGAAAAGAGGAGAAAAGAGAGAAGCGAGAAGAGAACAAGAAGAGAGAAAGAAGAGCGAGAAGAGCGCGAAAGGAGAAAGAAGAGAGCAAGAAAGAAAGAGCTCAAAAGGAGAGAAAGATCAAGAAGAGCAAAAGAAGAGCGCAAGAAGAGAAAAGAGTGAAATAGCAAAGAGAGCAAAAAGAGTGAAAGAGAGCAAGGAGAGAGAAAGAAGACAGCAAGACAAAAAGAGCAAAAGAGCGAAAGAGAACAAGAGAGGAAGAAGAGCGAAAGAAGAGCCCAAGAAGAGAGCGAGAGAAGAGCGACCAACGAGAAAGAAGAGAGCAAGAAATAAAGAAGAGCGAAAGAAGAGTGCAAGAGTGGAGAGAAGAGAGCAAGAAGAGATCAAAAAGAAAAGAGCGAAAGGAGAGATCTGGAGAATGTGATATTAGCATGTAACAAAAATTAAGAAGTCCGAAAGAAGACGATAATTTGGTTGAAAATTAACATCAAATCATTTTGTTTTTGGTTCACGATCATGAGCTAACTGAAAAATAGATCATCTCACATAGTATCAAACTTTGATTTCATCTGAAATCTTTCTTCTATGTATCCACAAGTTATTGCAATATGTTACAACAGAACACCATCATCTTCCAAATTTCGATTTACATTTGAAAAAGTCCAAATCTTTTATTATATTTTTTATTTTTTTTAAGCCGGGTTAAAAAAGTTTCGATTCATGGTTTTATTAATCAATATTGTGCTATGAAAAGGAATATTGATTTGATACCAATATTTTAGACCCAGCCCTAATCATCATCATCATCATCATCATCATCATCATCATCAACATCATCATCATCATCGCTCGTGTGAAGTTACGCTTTCCACGCCGAATCGAAGCACATAATTGCTTTCATTTCTCCAAAGATGGCAGAGCAGCTCCGCTCTCCTTAAGTTGCTTATCTTGCAAATGACTCCCACGCGTTTGTCTCGCTGGACACAAGGAAAGAAAAGAAAAAAAAAAAAAATCGGTAAAAACAATGGTGACCATTTTCCAAAGTAAAAGCAGACGTCCTATTTTGAAAAAAGATCATTGGCATTGCCCGTTAAGAAATCCCAAACATGATTGACATTTTTTTTTTCTCTCTCTCTCTTTGAGTCATCAAGGAACGCAAACCAAGACGTGTGCAATTCAACAGTTTGGGACTTTCGATTGCGTTTTTAAGCAAGGTGCTTATGTGCGCACACGCCTGCGCCTGCACACACACGCATGTCATTATGTCGATCACTTCCTGCTTGAGTGCCGCCATCTGCCCTCTCATCAAGCCACGCGTGCGGATCACCGTGCAAAGCCCCCACCACCACCACCACCCACGCTTAAGCGCCATCATCGCGCACAACCCAAGACGGCGGCGGCGGCGGAGGCTCTTCCGTGTTCCCGCACGTCACATGCACTTACTAAAAGGAACAAATATAATACTTTCAGATTTTGTCTGTCACGTTGTCGGAGACGGGAAATAGGCGGATTTGCTTCCTTCGTCACAAAATGACTCTCAAAGGCCCTTCGCGAGATTAGCGAAGCAACAAAGGAAGGAAGTCACAAGCAAGGAACAAATCACAAAAGAAAGGAAGGAAAGACCCAAGGAAAAGCCATGAAGGCAGGAATGAAGGAAAGAGTACATAAGCAATGAGAAAAAGGGGGGAATGAAGGAAGGAGGGAAAGTTGGAAGGAAGCAATGAAGAAGGAAGGACACAATGAAGGACTGAATGAGCAAGGAGAGGGAGGAGGGAAGGAAGGAAGGAAAAAAGGATGCAAAGAAGAATGAAAGGAACGAGGGAAGGTGGCAGGGAGGAAAGAAAGGAACAAAAGAACGAAGGACGGTAGTAAGCAGGGAAGGAAGAAAAGTAGGCAGGAGGGAAGAAAGAAATGCATGACGGAAGGAAGAAACAGGGATAAACAAAGGAAGCAAAGAAGAATGAAAGGAATAAGGGAAGGTTGGAGGGAGGGAAGAAATGAATGAATAAATAAAGGTAGGAAGGAAGAAAAGGAGGCAGGAGGGAAGAAAGAAATGCATGACAGAAGGAAGAAACAGGAATAAACAAAGGAAGCAAAGAAGAAAGGAAAGAACAAGGGAAGGTGGCGGGGAGGGAAGAAAATTAACAAAGGAAGGTCGGACGGGGAGGATATGGAAAGAAAGGAAGGAAGGAAGCTGGAAGGAAGAAAAGAAGGAAGGAAGAAAGAAATGCATGACGGAAGGAAGAAACAAAGGAAACAAAGAAAAGCAAATGAAGGAAAGTTGGAAGGAAGGAAGGCAAATTGAGGACTCCTCCAAGGAAAGTTTGAAGGCGGTCCAGAAGACAGCGAGTTGTTTTGTCGCTTGTACAGGTGTGCACCTATTTATTCCTTCATTAGGCAGCTTTGGCATTCATTTCAGTCTCCATGGCGACGTCCAATGCGGCGATTCCGCCAGCAGACAACAACACCACCAACAGAAAGCATCGGCATCATGACAGATTGTTAAGTGCAAACAATTTGGTGAGCAGACGTTGCAGGTCCTCGTTTTCACCGCCTCCGAGACCTGGCGGAATTTGCCAGACGCGTTCGTTCGGTCTAACTTTTACCCGAACCGCGTCACAAGTATTCTTCAGAAATATACTATTGAGGTTTAGTGAAAACAAGAAAGACTATGTGTATGTTCCCTCGTTCTTCGCTGGGGCTAGGTTCCAAAACTAATACATAATTCATAAAAATGTAAATAAATTCATTTAAAAAAATAAACAGTTTACACACAGTTTACATAAACCGCCAACAAAAAAAAAAAAAAACGTACTGAGATTTGAATATGCTGATAATTTCTTGTTTCCGCTCCCTAATGATATCCTGTTACTTTTGTTGACTATTTACTGTTGACTTAAGACACGTCCACATTTTGGGCCGCGACTTGCGCCGACCGTCAGTGTGTCGTTCGGCGTTGCGATGCTTTGTAAACATTACGGGAAGTCATGCAAAACGTTTGTCAGGAAGGCCTTCGAGACAATTCCAAACCCAATCTGTTGTTATATTTCATTTATTGACACTTATGAACCACACACGTGTATTTGAGAATTTGTTTACAATGTTACATTTGAATTGAATTATCCGCCATTTTTGTTGCCCTTTTTTACAATACTGTATTTGAGTAAATAACCCCACACGCACCCATTTCCATTCATTTCCAAACAACTTTTTGAAACAAAATATAGAATATTTGTTGCACCACAAACCTGTACCATGTTACGTTCAAATAAATACATTCTTCTTGTGTTTGAATTCTTTTGCAAGTTGGTTTCGATTCACTGATGAGCTATTTTTAGAACAGAGCAGAGCGCTACTCAAGAGGAGGCTCCTCCCTCCGGGTCTCTTTTAAAGAAGGAGAACAAGAAAACGTTAATTGGAGGCAATTAAACTTGAAAAGCGGCGACTCCGCTGCTAGCGGAATAAGACCTCGGCTGACGTACGTCGAGGGACCCTTGCTTGGGAAGGAAGGAAGGAAGGAAAAGAAAAACGAAACAAAGAGAAAAACAAAGAAAGAGTAAAAGAAAAAACAAAAAGAAAGATAGAAATAGCAAAAACAAGAAAAAAAGAAAAAGAAAGGAAAAAAGAAAGGAAAAGAAAGAAAGGAAAAAAAGGAAAAAGAAAGGAAAAGAAGGAAAAAAAGGCAAAGAAAACAGAAAGGAAAAAGGAAAGAAAAAGAAAAATGAAAGAAAAAAGAAGAAAAAGAAAAGATAAAAGAAAGAAAAACAAAGTTAAATGAAAAATGAAATCAAAAGGAAACAAGAAAAGAAAAAGAGAAGAAAAAAGAAACAAGAAAAAAGAAAAAAGAAAAAAGAAAAGAAAAGAAGGAAAAATAAAAGATAAAAAGGAAAAACAAAAAAAGAAAAGAAAAAGAAAGAAAAAGAAAGAAAAAGAAAGATAAAGAAAGAAAGATAAAGAAAGATAAAGAAAGAAAGAAAAAGTCAAACAAAAAGAAAGAAAGAAAAAGACAGAAAAAGAAAGAAAAAGACAAACAAAAAGAGACAAGAAAAATAAAGACAAAGAAAAAGAAAGAAAAAGAAAGTAAAGCTATGTCATATATCCTGTGACATGAAACATTTTTGGGTGTTTTTTTTTTTCTTAAAGGTACACTCAGTATTATACAGTGGCATCTAGTGGTGAAACAATAAATCATTCGAAAAAATAAATAAATTGTTTGTGTTAGTAGTATGTAAAAAGATATGTTGTATCGCATAAACGTACTTTTTTAAAATATAACGGTTAGTCTAGAAATCGCAAATTATCTTACATGTCCGGGCCTCGCCTGCTAGTGTCCGCCATGTTTCGCCGCCATCTTTCTGCTACGGGTGCCGTCAAAGACAAATTTCAGCGCTCCATTTCTTAACGCGTTTTTGGAACGCACTTCCGGTTTGTATGGCGACCGCATGTCCACGAAGAAGAAGAGTTTCCGGTCCCCGAAGAGAGCATTATCAAGCATCACACTTACTTTGGGAATTTATTTTATTTCAGCGCGACAAAACAAGAGTTTATATTGTAGCCGCATTTGCCAGATGGAGAGAAATGAGGAACAGACTAGGTTTGGGACGTGCCGGTGCCTTCGACTGCTTTCTACTTGACCGGTAAGTAAGAGTACATTTTGTGTTTACGTTTTGAGAGCGAGAGAAAAAGTATACACCGTACTAATTAATACGATGTTCGTACCTTTGTTTTACGATCACTGTATCTGTTGATTAGCAACTCCGCACCACTCGAACGTTTTCGTTATGAAGCTACTTGCTTTGAAAAAAAAAAAAAAGATTCCCGCTGGCACGTTATATTTAGAGTAAATGCGCAAGTTATTGTGCAATGTAATGTAACTGTGATTTCGGAGGTATATTTGCCCATAACTTCAATGGAGAATCTAAAGCATACTGTATTAGTGGAGGAGTTGAAAATTATTTTCGTTGTGGTTGGTGAAAATAGTGTTCTCGAAATTAATTTTCGGCAGGGAATAACTTTCTGGACTTAAATGCTGGCTGTACCGTAAGCACTGCTAGAGTCTGAACTCTCTCACTCAAGTGTGTACTGGTCCATTGTGTAATTGGGTGCACAAGAATTTACAGGCTGCTACGTTTTCCACGGAAACTCGACAAGCAAGCAGCCTTTGCATATTCTATGCAGTCAAGTTACTTTTATCTAGCTAATACAATGTTTTGGGCCCAAAAACTAAAGATCTTACCTCTATTTTGGGGGCTTTGTTGGAAAGTTGGTGACATATAGTAGTATCATCAATTATTCTATTTTATTTTATAATTGTGTTTTTGTTTGTGTCACACTAGATCAACAGCCAAACTTGAGGGATTCCAGAACCATATTCTGATGTATACAAGCATTCATGCACCGTTTAAATACATCACCGACCTGCAAGAAAAAAAAATATCAAGGGGAGAGTCAGCAGCCATATTGGAATGCCCCGAATGAGGACACTTGAATGGAGGACCCCAGAAGGCTTCGGTGTTGTACCACCAGTATCTCCACCTACCATATCTGAGCTGCAACAAACTGAAGTCAGCCGACGTCTTGGTATGTCATTTACATATGGACGGTATTACACACTACATGAACTTTTTGTGTGAAGCAATACGGAATGGTCACATGTACAAGCACCACTTGTTTTACACAGGACCTGCTGACCAGGTGTCTGAAGCCATGGAGTGACTCCTCCCTCACTTTCCTCAGCAAGCCTTTGAAGAATATGATATCATCGTTGGTGGGAACATGCCCTCACTCCATAACATGTACTTGTGCAGTCAAGGAGCATGTCAAACTTAATAAAACCAGCAAACATTGAAGTGACTTCCTTTTTACTGCAGTCTGTTCACACAATCAATGGACAAGCCTTCCTTAATTTTGCCCCAATAACATCATAGAGTAGGCGAAAAGTAGTGTTACAGATCATACTATGTGTTCGGGAGAGTTTGAGGAATGTTGCAATGTTAATGGGGGACAATGTCAGCACACACACACACACACACACACACACACAAAAACATCATGGTATTGAGTTAATCAGATATTTTAGCTGTGTACAACACATACCTGCTCTGTAACACTACTTTTGGCCCAAACCTGTATGTCTATTTTCCATATTCTGAAATGCACAGCGTATTGGTAAATTTCTGGATCAACTGCAATTCATGTCGCTCATTATATTCTAACAGCATTTTTTTTTTTTTTAGTTAATATGTTCATTTCATGTAGACTTTTATTTTACTTTATTTTATTCATTCATTTTCATGTACCTTACATTCATTGGCCAATGAAGAATTCCTTGTCATTGCAAGCATTTATAATAATTCTCCAGGCTTTTGATGTTTTACATTTCTAGTCATGTAAAATAGTGTTAGGTTAGGTGTCGAATGAACACTGCATGTTGACGCCAAAGGAAATAGTATTTTTTAGTTATTCAAAATGTACAAATTAACACACAACAACAATATACAAGTTATACAAACTACAACAACCAGTGTCAGACATGGACTAATTATATGCCAGGTAAAAAACCTTTGTATTGTCCTCGAGGATCTGGGAAAGTGTCACTTATTTGCCACAAGTCACCAAGGTGCTGCAGTCTGGGATCCAGGTACAGGAAATCATGGTGGTGCTGATGTGCCAGCAATGTGTCAAAAAGTATTTCTTGTTGTCAGTCTATCAGCTGGACTTGGATATCTTCATGTTCCTCCATGGTCATTTCCTGTACAAGTCTCTGCAAGAAGGTAACAATTGTATGTCAGATGAGGTACCAAACAATGAACTGAAAGTCACTGAGCCAATGAAGTACACATTACATGAGCAAGACTATTTGTGAAAGCCATGTAAATTCCTGCACATCGAAGTACAAGGAAGCTGTTGTATCTTCAATCAAAACTAATTAAGTTGCTTAGTGATATTTATTAGGTAAAATTGTTCAACATGGTGACAAATCGATATCTGAGTAAAGGGTTTCAAATGTTTTTGTAAGCAGCACTTTTCTGAGTGATTAGTAGCAACAAGACACGGGGGGAATTACGAGTCTGAGTTGCAGATGTGTTAGTTCAGTTAACACCATTATTTTTGCACGATATACTAAACATATCAGCAAACGATGTAATCTAAATACCACATATTCCAAGCAAAGGTATGTTTTGAGCCATTCACATGCATGCTCGAATGGAATTATTTTTCCATGATGACATAATTGTACGTTACGAGACACCGCGTTCTCTTCCGCGTTCTCTTCCTCGTCGTCTCTCTCGCCCCTCCTCGCCCTCTTTGAGATGGTCCACATGTCTATAAAACATATAACATAACTGTGTGTTCTCTGTTGCATGGTTTAGTTGCACTAACAAATATGAACATAGATAGCCATTATCATTAGCTGACGTACAGTATTTCCAAACAATGCAGACAAAAATATTAATTCTGAAATTAAATGACTAAATCACAATTATTAGGGATCTGTACAGTATGTCTAACAAATGCAATTCACTTACGTCATCACTCGAGGGAATACCAGAAGTTTGCGTTCTGTTCCGGTGAAATTGGTGGTAGGCTGTTGAAGTAGGGTCTCTCTGGGACGCCGTAGTTCGTGTGCTTAAAATCATTGCATTATCTTGTTTGACCGATAGATGGCGGTCGTGAGCTACACACTGGGGCTTTAAAAAAAAAAAAAACACGGAAATGATAAATGATGACGCAAAATGTAAATTAAAAAAAACAAAAAACAAATCTGAGGTCGTTCTTATCTTAGTATTAGAATAATACTGCTATTATTTGTCCAGAGGGGCATTAAAAATAAATAAATAAATAAAACTACATATGTATAGTTAGGTCTAGTGCCACTGAACATTTTGATTGGTTGAAATTTAAAAAAAAAATCAATTTTTTGGACAAAATCACAAGAATTTAAACAAGATAATATTTGTGCCCAGGGGTTAAAGATTATTATGCAACAAAAATATAAAACATTAAACATGCAATATATACATATATATATATATATATATATATATATATATATATATATATATACTGCGATTGGTTGGCAACCAGTCCAGGGTGTCCCCTGCCTACTGCCCAGAGCCAGCTGAGATAGGCGCCAGCAGCCCCCGCGACCCTTGTGAGGAATAAGCGGTCAAGAAAATGGATGGATGGATATATATATATATATATATATATATATATATATAAAATTTTCCAAGTACAACACTGTATGCGTTCATGCAATCTACTACAAAGATGAGATGCTAAGTCACATGATGGCACACGAGTGAAACACGCTCCTGTGACATGCCTTTTATACGTTTGACCGAACTGCAGCAGTGCATAAAACAGCCAAACTGAAACGAAACTACGATATCGATATTTTTGTGCCCGTATTGAGCCAATAACAACACCAACTTGGTATCGACGATATCAATATTTGAATCGATCTGCCCAACCACTTCCTTCTTTCCGTGCTTCCTCATCATTTTTCTTATTCTGCAGTTTTTTTGGTTCTGATCACCTTCGTCGACCAATTCAAACCATTCCGACAAGGGATTAACGATAACATCGGTGGCCGATACTTATTAGCAACTATTGACCTATTTGTCGTCATACGGATAAACCAGATAGTAAAGAAATTTGCCGAAAATTATCGTCAACTATCGACCAATTTAATTTCATACAGATTAACCGGATAATAAAGACATTTGCCAAAAATTATCGGCAACTATCGACCAACTTGATTTCATACATATAAACCGGTGGATAAAGAAATTGGCCAAAAATTATCGGCAACTATCGACCAATCATACAGATACGCCAGATAATAGAGAAATCCGCTGATAATTATTGGCAATTATTGACCAATTTGATTTCAATCGTATTGAAGTAAATTTTGCAGTTATCCTTGGCTTACTTATCGGTTATCGACATGGGCACTTTCTAAATGACTGCTGTATCGGTTAAAAATAGCATTATCGTGCATTCCTAATTCTGACGTCAACATGTTCGGCTCTTTCCAGCTCATTTAATATCATTACACACAACTACAACCAATTTTTTTTTCCTGTCAGTCTTCACGCTAAATTTCTCCAGAAAAATGCATTCTCTCGTTACAATTTATTTATTTTATTTTTTTCAAGATGATGATTTCTTTGGCTATTCTTTACTTTGGTAAACTTTTTGTTGTTGCCGTCTTGCCCGCGGATGAGCTGACGTGTTTTTTGTTGTTGTTTTTTTTATTCTTTCCTTTGCATTGCAATTGAATTCCTGGAGACAGGAAATGAGATTGTAATACATGCAGGCCTGTTTTTGTTTGTGCAAACTTGAGCCAGAAGGCAAACAAGCATCTTCTTTTTTTTTTTTTTTTTCTTTGTTTTTCTTCTGCCGTGTCACCAACGACGGCTTGCAAATGAGCCGGCGAGCGAGCAGGGTGGCGGCTATTAGGCCCGAGCGATGAGATGCAATGCGGCCCCGTCCTGATGATGTTTTTGTCTCGTCACGTTTGATCTCCGCCGGCTCCTATTTAGGAGTTTTGGAGTCAAATTGTGCTGTCTCACAGGTGCACAAAATGTTCATTTGTGGACCGGCAAATTGGCAAAGACCTGCCTTGAAATGTGGATTGGAAACGCTAACCCTGGCTCGATTCACACATTAAAAAAAAAAAAAAAAAAAAAAAAAAAAAAAAAATCATTGTTTTCAACTCATCTCCTGTCTTAATTGGAAACCCTTAAACCTCGTCTCAAAATTAGGAGTGCGGCGATATATCAATATCGCAATAACTCAACTCAACTCAGCTCAATTTTGTTTATAAAGAACTTTAACTTTAACTTTTTAATCACGCATTGCTACATCCAAAGTGCTGGACATGAAACTGAAATCGGTCATGCAGTAAAGTATAAGTAAAGCAAGTACAAAATTAACATTGTAAGTATACAAGTTCCAAAATTACGAGGAATAAACTCGCAGTTTTGTGATCTTATAAAGTGGTGAATTTGCGAGAAAAAAAACGCACAAATCTACGAGAAAAACTTGCAGCTTCGTGACACAAATATACAAGATATAAGTGCAATTTCTGGAGAAATTGCGTGGGAATGCTGAAAGCTGAATGGTAAGATTTGAATTAGGGGTGGGTGATATGACGATATTAGATCGTTAAGAACTTTAATGTGTTGGCGATCTCATAAAGCTGACAGATCGTCAAGATCGTCTGTGGCACATTCTATACAGTTCAACTTTATGCGGGCTCAAGCTTGGTTTGTGCTTGATGCATCCATGTGGTCTTTTTTTTTTTTCCCTCCCTCCACGCACTCACACACACAAACACGTACATAAACTTACATGGACCCCAGCACCGAAGTCAAGTGACGGTTCCACTCCTCCACCTGGAGCCCGACGCATCTGTGGGGCAAATAACGTTCGAACGAGAGGCCGAGGGTGCGCGCGGCCGCGGATGAGTCAGACGCTCGCGGGAGCCACGACCGCCGGGCCGCTGCCGCCCGGAGCCACGGGGAGGCGGACGGGCCGGCCAGCTCGGTTTGGGCTCCCCCCCGGCCTGGGGCCGCGGCCGGCGCGGGGACGCTCCCCCGCTGGTGCCAGCACGGCCCGTCCAACTCGGAACCCTACCCGACAGCCGACGGGTACGCAATTCTCCCCGCGCCGCGGCACATCCACATTGACCACACGCGCACCGACGAGAATTTGTAAACTATGCGGAGTCGCGGACGAGCAAACACTGTCGTAAACAGTGTTTTCTACTTTCCAATTCTGTGTTTTATTTACTTTGCTAACTCATTCCAAACTTTTTTTGTCGATTGAGGATAAAATATTTTCAATTTCTATAGTGGTGTTAAGCGCTGTTCATACACCGTTGGCACTCTTTACTGCCTGCTGTAGTCTGGGAGAATATCGACCACAGCTGGTGACGTGTACCCGATTTTGAATTTGATAAAAATTTTGCACTATTTCAATTGAAACATGTTCAGAAAGCTTAGTTGGCTTTAGATGTCTGTTTTTTTTCTTTTAGGGTTTTATATACATTTTAAATGTTTTAAATTTTCAAAACTGTTCAGAAATGTGAAGATTAGTCTAAAAGTATGTAGAAAAAAAAAAAAAAAAGAATCGGGATAAAATCGAACTCGTGAATTTATTTTTAAAGAATCGTGATATGACATTTTTACCATATCGCCCACCCCTAATTTGAATGCATGTGGAATGCTTATGAAGTCAATTGAGAGATAAATTGTGAAATTATAACCTACTAGTTGGACAATGCGCTTTACCAACTGTGCCACCGAGCAGTATCAAACACCTGGTAATGATGATAAGTTATATATGTATGGAAGTGGGTGTGGAAAGTGATACTTAGAAAAGGTTCAATATCTGTCCCATTGAAAATGAATGGTGAAAAGTTGATATTTAACGTTAAATTGTGCGAATACAGTAAGTAATGTGGAATCAGACGATATATGTGAATGTTTGAAGCAAGTTGAAATTTGAACAGTGTAAATCGGAAGTATTATGTGACAGTTGTTACATGGCAAAAAAAGTGTGGAGAATAAAAATCACAATAACATTCAGCATTCACACAATAGACTCGCAGATTTATGACATAAATGGCAAATTTGCAAGGAAAAAAAATTACGAGCAATAAACTCGCACAATTGTGACATTAAGTGACAAATTTGTGGGGGAAAAAATGTACAAATATACGAGAAATAAACTCGCAGGATTATGACATTATAAATGGCACATTTGCGAGAAAAACAACTTGCAAGATTACGAGGAATAAACTCGCCAGTTTGTGACGTTATAAAGTGGCAAATTTGCAAGAAGAAAACTTTACAAATTTATGAGAAAAAAATATGCAATTTTGTACCTTATAAAAAAAATTACAAGATTACAAGGAACTAGACTAAGTGCAATTTCTGTGGAAATTGTGTGGGAATACTGAAAGCTGAATGCTAAGATTTGAATGCATGTGGAATGAGACGATGTAAATTGAGAGATAAATTATGAAGTTATGACCTCCTGATTACTGCACAATGCACTTTACCAACTGGGCCACCGAGCAGTATCAGACACCTGGTAATGATGATCAGTAATATGTATGGAAGTGGGCATGAAAAGTGATACTTGGAAAAAGTTCAATGTCTGTCCTATTGAAAATGAATGGTGAGAAGTTAATTTTAATCGTTAAATTGTGCAAATACTGTAAGTAATGTGGAGTCAGACGATATATAGCCCGGGAGGCGTCAATTTTTGAAGCTAGTTCAAATTTGAACAGACACACTTGACTGGAATTTTGCATTTTTTGGGGTTAGGGGTTAGGGTTAATAATTCCAGAGTCGGGCAGTCCCAGACATGGCCAAGATTTTCACGAGTGGAGTTGGAGACAAAACCAAGTCCTTGAAAATGTGGTCTTGAAATCAAGTCCCATCTCAGGTTTTACAACACTTAACGCAGACCGGAGAGACTGAACAGACTTTTTTTTCTCAGTCGGCTCAGAGCGTCTTGGTTTTCCTGTGCAGCGGTAGGCCAAGGAGGAGCTCGACAGTATGAAAGGAGGTCTTCGGTTTTGTGACTGGAACTCATTCACTCGCAGCCGTTTTCAGTGAAGCCACCCCCTTTTTACCTGGCTGTTTTACTGGATTTGGACTTGATTTTGCAAGGCCCACAGAATATTGTGTTCTTTTGCTATCAAAACATAGAACCTACCAAAAGAAAGATTAAAGTCTTCTTTCATCAGGAAAAAAGTACATTTGTATCTGTTACTGTTTTGCAGCAATTAACATTAGAATCTAGCTAAGTTTTATCATTATTCGCTTTTTTCCAACATGGACCTTGTTGATCGCTTATACTCTGCTGCCACCTGCTGGCCGTTTTTGTCATTACTACCATTTTTTTCACCCGTTCACTGCAGTGGAGAGGCTGTTATCAAAGCCTTTTGTATGCTCTAGCATAAAAAGAAACAAACTTATAAATATGTCTTCGGGACACTTAATATATTTAAAATAGAACAGATGTATACGTTTTTGGGAGCAAACGAGATAATCAGCTCATCTGCATGTCTGATAAAGAACGAACCCTGTTGTTGGAGAATCCGCGTTTGACGAGCCGCAGAACGCATTTTGCACGCAAATGAGCAGATGGGCCGGCATACGATTGGCTGCAGGTCAGACGAGGGCGAGGCGAGGGCCACATCCTGTCGTCTTTTGCGATTATTACGTAACATCGGGATTATTTTCTTTGGGGACGGTTGTGTCTCGAGCGTCAGACGATTTACTCTCCAGTAGATGGAGTCGCACCCGACGGGACTCTCGGATAATTAGAGCGAGGATAAGGCGCACGTTCAGCGGTGGCGGTGACGGCGTGCAGGTTGGCCTCAGGACATCCGTCGAGCCCCGGCGGGACGCGCTTTTTTTTCGCCCCGCCTTCTGCTCTCCCGCCTCAAAGCTGGCCGTCTAATGTAACGCTTCCCGGACATAATGAGCTCCGTGGGCGTCTTTGAAAAAGAAGGAGAGGGGTGGGGGGGTTTGAACCTCGTTCAACATTTTGTCAGCGCTAAAGTGGCTCCAGGGTACTTTTGCGGTGTCGGCAGGAAATAAAATGCACGGTTTTTTTTTTATGATTGGATTATTGAGGCACTAGATTTTATTTGCGACCTTTTCACTCAGGGACCTTTTATAACGTTTTTTAATCGGCCATCATTTGCCAATCTGTCGTTTCCTTTTTTTTTTTTTTTTTTATTGTGCATGTGTTTTGGTGACACTTACCACAGAAGTTTACTGCTAGAGCTGTCAAAATTCATCGATTAATCAGCAAGTAATCGATTAGCAAATCGAATAACTGATTCATTATATATATTAGGGGTGCACCGATCCCAATTTTCTGGCCGATCACTGATCCCTGATCTTCTAAAAAGTCTGACCTGCCGATTCCGATTTTTTGCCAATACCGATTTCTTTCATTACAAGCAGCATATACCTTCAGTGTTCCAATCTTTTATTGGAAAACATTGAACAATATCGGCGAAATAATGCAAATGGGTTGTTTTAACTGCACATGAAGTAGTTCTCTCAAATAAAAATTAAAATCCGTTTAGTCATCTCAAAAGAAGAGGACAGTGGCTGACTTTTTCAGAGATGAGATTGGTGGAAAAGATCAGTTGATTTTTAAGGGATCGGCCGACCACCGATCTTCCAAAATTAAGGAAATCAGGGCCGATAAATCGGCCGATCGATCGGTGCACCCTTAGACACTACCACAGAAGGTTACTGCGAGAGCTGTAAAATTTCATCGATTAATCGATGTAGTAGTCGATTATCAAATTAATCGACAAATTACCTCTCGATAATGTTCAACTATATTGGATGGCGGTGCACATTTTAGTTAGCGGCTGACTGGGCAAATTCCGATAAAAAGCATAAAATTCCATATGAATCTCTATTGCATGTCTTTGCGATTATGCATATTCACGATATCAATATATTTTCGATATATTGTGCAGCCCTAATATATATATATATATATATATATATATATATATATATATATATATATATATATATATATATATATATATATATATATATATATATATATATATATATATATAATATAATTACAAAATATATAATATAAAATTATATAATAATAATAATAATAATAATAATAAATCGATTCATTGAGTTTGAATTATCGATTCATCGTTTGGAGCCACTTATTTACAATTGTCAAAATCCTGTGATTTCAGCATATCAACAGTAATTGTTTATTTAAAATTTGTTTTTTTATAGTAAATACCAATCCCTCAATAAAAAAAAAAAATCACTATAAAAATACAAAGTACAGAATAACCGCCAATCATCGGTTAATAAACAGTCATCAGGGGAGAAAAATGCTTTTGTAATACACTTTAATGCAAAATTTAAATGAATCCAGTTAGTTGATTAATCGATTCTAAATATAGTTGTCAATAATTCTTAAAATATTGAACACCTTAATACTGAAGATTATCGGATCATTTTGGACCCGATTCTCAGGACATATCCACTCTTAGTACACCTCAGATGGAAGGAAAACAGACTTCATCTATCCTTCCCTCTGTCCTCTCTTTAGTTTTTCCTCTGGTCTCTTGAGATCTCCCTAATCTGTTGGAATTTAAAAGGTTTCTGGGTTTGGTGTAAGATTCCGGTTTTTGTAACCATGTGGGTGCGCAGGTGGTGTCTTGGTTGCTGCTGGATTTCACTTTGCTTAATCTTCATTCCCTTTGATCTTTCCTCTGGTTCTCCTGACCTTCTGAACTTCACGACTGTAGCGAGACTTTTAAGTAGGCGGTTAAGGATCACAGTGGATCATTTTCTAACAAGCAAGTCTCAAGTGAACAACTAGCAAGTCCGAGTGGTCGTTTTAGCGCGTCGCAATTCATTTCATGACAATTCCGTTCCATTTATTGAGCTCCGATAAGAAAAATTTCAGCATCTCTGCGGAAGTCATAGCACAAAAGCACAAAATTTTTTCCCTGCCAAACTTGTCAGCGGTCTTATCACTTTAGCCAGCCAGCATGAAGCGCACCCAAACATTTACGCTCTGGTGCCTTTTATGGAGGTGCGCCTTCTACAGATTCTGATTTATTTATTTATTTTATTTTTTTCTTTTTCACCCCAACTCGCTGGACCCAAGACAGTGAAGAGGAAGAGGAAGTAGCATATTTGTGGTATTTCAATGTTAGTTTATTCTTCTTAGGTGGGGTCTTTGATAAGCCCGTAATGAAATTTCTAGCAGCATTATTATTTATAGTTTTGGAATTTTTCATTTGAGTTAGTTTTGATTCAGCTTTGAGTTTGGTTTTATAAATGTAGTTTTAATTAGTTTTTAGGGTGGTTCTGTTAGTTTTTAGTAGTTTTAGCAATTTAATAAATGCTTAGTTTTAGTATTAGTTTTTGGTTTTGTTTTTAAAGTGTATTACTTGTGCGCAATCTTTAAAAAAAACAGCATGGGAGCGACGTCATCTTAATTGGTGCTTTTCAACTGGCTGCTGCTAGATGACATCACTTCCGTGTGACACACTTTCAAATGTCCATATTCCGCTTAATATTAAAATAAATCGACTTAAAAATCACATTTAAAATCATCACCAAAGGCTCACGCATTAAATTAATTACCTAAAACGAACAACATTTTTGCTATCATTATAGTTAGTTTTGTAAACATAAAATGTAGTTTCGATTAGTTTTCATTCTTTAAAAAGCATTTTCATTTTTATTTTATTTCGTTCCCGACAGTTTTTTCGTTAGATTTCGTTAACTAAAATAACCTTGGTTTCTACCTCACCATCACATGTTGTATTTATTTGTAATTTTTTGCTGCCATATTTGTATTTATTTTTTATTTTTTTTAAGGTTGTGTAAATAAACAAACAAAGAGAAGAAGAATATACGCTCTCGAGTATTGAATTTGATATCCGTATCAGTGACTACTCAAGAGTTGAGTACTTCTACTGGTATCAGTTATTTAAAAAATAAAAATAAAAAATAAAAAATAAAAAAGTGGCGACATTTTTCATATTTCAAATGTTTTAATAATAATAATAATAATAATAATAATAATAATAATAATAATAATAATAATAATAATAATAATAATAAAATTTATTTATTTTATTTTATTTTAATAATAAATTTAAGAATAATAATCATAAAAAAGTGGCGACATTTTTCACATTTCAAATGTTTTAATAATAATAATAATAATAATAATAATAATAATAATAATAACAATAATAACAATAATAATAATAATAATAATATTTTAATATTTTTTTATTTATTACTTTTTTTAATGATAAATTTAAGTATAATAATCATTAAAAAAGTGGAGAAATTTTTCACATTTCAAATGTTTTAATAATAATAATAATTTAATAATTTTATTTATTTATTTATTTTAATGTTAATAAATAATAAATGTAATAATAATAACAATAAAATTTTCTACGATTGTGTAAGAAGCTTGTAACAGATTGACTTGAGTAAAATCTTGATATGAATTTAAAACTGTTCAAAAATGGATCTAATTGCTTTCTTCAATTCTTTGAATACGATTCATTTGTTCATTTGCTGCAAAATAACAACTGATGAACAAAATATTCAAAAGTGACTCAGCATTTTTCTCACATTCTTCTCTTACTTTTGAAAAGTTGTGGCTTGTAGTTTTTAGCCATCAAGAAACTTTTGGAACTAAAACTACACAAAAATTCTTCTTAGGAATCGTGAAAATAATAATAATAATAATTTGACCCTGGAAAATTCCTTATTTCTATGTGGGGAAAAAAAGACGACATACAAGAAAGAGAAAAAGAGCTTTTTAATTGTCACCCACAAACGTTGACAAAGGATGAGTGCAAATCAGCCGGTGCAAACAGGAAGAAGAAAAGAGAAAGAAAGAAGAAGAAGAAGAAGAAGAAGAAGAAGAAGAAGAAGAAGAAGAAGAAGAAGAAGAAGAAGAAGAAGGCATCCTTCACATTCACAATTCCCAAAAAGAATATTTCCGTATACGTGATACCGTATATTTGTTTACAAGCTACAACACAAAAAACACATCCAGGAAAGAAAATTAAGCCAAACAAAATTGCAAAAATAACAACAAGACAATAAACTTCTTCTACATTCAAAAGTAGTTGAAGAAGAGAGAAAAAAAAAAACACGCTAATGATAATCATTCTATTGATAATAATCATATAATCATCCGGCAAAAGCTGGTCTACAATCTGTTCTGTACACTTGGCACGAATGTTTCATGTGTTGGCCACGCAACGGCCGCTCGTTTGCATTTTCGCTTTTCATATTGACGAGGGGGCGGAGCATCACAAGCAACCGTCGGCTGACGCTTGACAACTCCACACGTGTGCGTGTGGGTGTGTGTGTGTGTGTGTGTGGGGGGGGGTGTAGTGGGTATTTCTAAATGTACAATAAAATGTGCAATGAAATATTTTTAAGTTTTCAACATAAAAGTGGGGGAAAAAATGTTAACTAATAGAAATATGGCTGCATCTTTTTCATCATCGTCATTTGATCCAGTCATTTCATAAATAATTCCTAAAATTAAAAAATACTTTTTCAAGTGAGATATTGATTTGTGTTTTCGGTCATTTATCTGCCACTAAATGGCATCATTGCATCTGTAAGACACAGCCCAGTGCATTTTAATGTTCATGTTAAGAAGGTATCCAATCTTTAACAAAAAAAAGCAACTTGTGAAATTCTGCACATTTAAAAAAAATGTAAAATACAACTAGAACACAGTTACCACAAATATATGCATTATTATTATTATTATGATTGTTGTTGTTGTTGTTGTTATGATTATTATTATTATTATTATTATTATTATTATTATTATTATTATTATCATATTTATTACTGTTAAATTTTGACGTGGACGTGTCTGCTGCGTTGAATTCCCTTAGTTCAGGCAAAGAATAGCAGAACTTTAAATTAATGAACTAAATTTGACACCCGTAATACATACATATATATATATATTAGTGCTGTCAAGCGATTAAAATATTTAATCGCGATTAATCACATTTTTTCATAGTTAACTAATAGTTAATCGCACATTTTATTTATTGTAAAAAAAAAAAATCCCTTGATTTTTTTTCTGTCCCATTATTTTATCGAATTGTAACATCGTTAACGTGAATAAGAGGATTGATTTTCGTATGCAAATCTTTTTTCTTTTTTTTATTGAAAAAAAGTATTGAATTCAACACACGCAAAGTCACACAAACAGCCCCTCAACAGCCCGTTCCAAGGGATTAAAATTGGGGCAATGTAAAATGCCAACAAAGTGCATATGAAATGTAAACTCAGAGACTCTGCTTATAGTGCAGCAAACTATTTCTAAAGTTTGTTTTAAACTTAGCAGCAATATATTGGTCATTATTTACCAGCTCAACCCAGTTTCTGATTTCTTTCTGATTAGAAAAATAACTGAAATGGCTAACAGCATCCTAGTTTGCTTTGAGCCAGTTGCTCAAACAGACAAGCCTGTTAACATTTTCAGACAACAGGGAAGCTCGCCTTCATATCGCGATCATATTGCGCGCGCCATATGTGGTCAGTTAGACTTTGGATTTGATGTCCCATATACTAGCGACCTGCCTGAAGTGCTCTGCGACAGTATTGGCGAAATGCCGGTCCTCGGTCTTCATAACAAAGCATGGCAGCGAAGCACCCAGTCAGTGTCAAAATAATGGGAAGTTACCCCGAGGTAGTTGTGGTGACTGAGAGACGTCCAGTAATCGCTTCGGTGAGTCTCTTCTTAGTTGATTCATCCATTGGTTTCTGTCGGAAATTATCCACGGATGCCTGGGTTTGACGAGGGGTCGGAGAATCGGCATCAACGGTGTGCTTGGCTATCAAATTGTATTTTAAGCTGGACGTGCTGCGATGGTAGTTCAGTTCGCGATGGCAATACATACAAATTACTTTGCTCTTGTCAATGCCACCATTAGGTAATTTTTTTAAAGTAAACTTGCCGTTCAAAATTGAATTTATATCCTTTTTACGGCTCGCCATGATGCTTCTCTTTCCCCGTTGTTGTTGCTTTTTTTTTTTTCCTAACCAGCAATGTCAACGCAGACAAACTTTTCATCCATTACCGTGATTGGTCAAAACAAAAGTTTGGTAGACCACGCACATGTTGTCATTGCCCAATCAGCTTTAAGTATTGTAATGAGAGCCTTGCATTTACCGCTGATCTGTATACACAGTGGCGAACTCCCATAAGTGAAAGACAAATGATCTAGTTGCCAGGTGAAAGCTCCAAATGAGCTTTAATTGCGCGATAAAAAACAAAATGACGCCGTTAAAAGGGGGTTGCGTTAACGCCGTTAAAAACGCGTTTAACTGACACCATTAATATATATATATATATATATATAATTTTGATAAATACAGCTCTGGAAAAAAAGAAGAGATCACTGCAAAATTGCAAAAATATGATTTTTTTTTTTTTTTGGCCAACGTTGCTATTTACAGCGCGATCATTTGTGCGGCAATGTGAACAAGCCCGACCACCAGTATTGATGAACATCTACTAATAATTGACACACTTTACAAATGCAAAAAAAACAAAAAAAAAGAGGTCATGATTAATTTACGCTCCCTCATAATTGCCATTAAAAAAAATGTAAGAAAGAAAACAAAAAACTATATATCGTACATATTTTCCACTTGCCACAAATTAGTTGGAAATGAGCATACATTCTAAAATTAAATAACTGGGGGGGGAAAGTGTATAATTTTTTCTCCCTTATAATGACCAGCAATTTTTTTTTTTTTTTTTTTTTAAATACACAAATGGGGATGGATTCCATGAAGAACACCGGAAAGATTCAAAATCTGCAACCAGGGGAAAATCTGTAAACATTTTTGATTCTCCCTTATAATTGTCACAACAACAAAAAATCGACACATGAATCTGCGTCAATAATTCAAATGCCCTTATGAATGCAACTTCTTTTTTTCTTCTTTTTTTTAAATGCTTTCTGCAAATAAGTGAGTAATCGACTAAAACAACAAGTCAAGAATTCCCAAAAGCTCCCCGAAAAATAAACGAAATGTCAATTTGCCAATCGCGGAAATCTATAATTGCCAAAAAACAAAAGCGCACATGTACTGTTTCTTATTTTCTCAAAATGGAAAGTTCCATTTTGCATCTTTTTTTGTGGTTTCTTCAATTTTTCCTGAGCTGAATTTATATGGCATATATGCAGGTCGTCCGGTCCCCGACAAAAGTCACACACACAAAAAAAACATCATCATCAGCAGCAGCTAAATAGCTCACATAAGAATAAATTTAAATATATATTTTTGGGGGGGTTGCAACAATTTGAATGAACATGGTGCGATTGTCTTTTTCTTTTTTTTCTTTTTCTTTTTTTTAAGAGGGAATGAAAAGCAATCTTCGCCTCCCGTGAGACGTCTGTCAATCAAACGATTTTGATCAACGATGGTTGATTGATATAAACAATTAAAAAAATTAATTCATTCATTATTAATCAATTATTTACCAACTCACTGATTTTTAATTTATTTTTATGTTGAATTAAGCACTTGGGGGAAGTCATACATATATATATATATATATATATATATATATATATATATATATATATATATATATATATATATATAAATATATATATATATATATATATATATATATATATATATATATATATATATATATATATATATATTTATACATATATATAATTAATATAATTAATTAATTAATTCATATGATTAATTTTGGGCTTCTAATATATATTTTTTTATGCTGCATAACTACTTGGCTATCTTTTTTTTTTTTTTTTTTTTTTTTTTTTAAAGTGTAATTCTTGTATTGAAAAGTCATCATTTTGGAGTTAAATACATACTTGCTTGTTCTTTTTTTTTTTTTTTTCTTAAAGAATCGGAATTTTGGGATGGAAATGAGGCTTTGCAAAAGTCCCTTTGAACAAATAAATACGTGTAATTGCATTTGAAAATGTGGTGAAAGGTACTTGTACGCTAAAGGCTTACTAACATCATTTATTTTCCCATAATGGCTTTGAGGTACGCGCACGTGCCAAGTCAATACCTCGGCGCAAGATGCCGAACAGGAAAATCATGTTCTGCAGACAGAATAATAAATCATTGACATTACCAATAAACATTTTTTTTTTTAACTTACATACTTCATTTTCCAATATATTGGTATAACGTCAGCCACGTTTGTGCACGTGCAAGTAAATACCCCGTGGCATTATGGGAAACAATGTCAAATGGAAATTATGCCGTGTGGGCATAAAAATAAATAATAAAAATGACAAATAAAAAATGTCTATGTTCTTATTAAATGAAAGTGAAAATGCTAAAAAAAAAAAAAAAAGCTGATTTTTTTTTTTTACTTGTTCATGCACAAGTTATTGAACAAATTTTAGCAGTGAAAAATTTTGTCCAGAATGAATTTGATAATGTCATTAAATTTTTTTTGTACAATGAATACTTTTATTAAAAATCAATTTTGCTACTTGCTGTCGACTGATGATGACGACATCACCTGTGCTGAGGAAGTAGGTCACGGCCAATCACGGCTCACCTGTTTTCTGTGGTTTGTCAGCAAAGTGAGCCACGATTGGTCGTCAGCACAGGTGATGTTATCATCAGTCCACAGCAAGTAGAAAAATGACTTTTTTAAAAGGCATTAATAGTGCATGAAAAATAATGAAGTTACCACATTTATTATAGACAAAATATGAACTGTTTCCTGCTGAAAATGTCTCAATGAAGTCAAGTATCCCTTTAACACAACGTAGCATTTCGCATTTAGCTTCCAAGTACGTTTGAATATCCAAAATGTTGATTCCCTCCACATTGGCAATTTCACTAAACTGAAGACAAATTCTGATATTTATGTTTTCCCATGTGGATATCTTAACCCAAAACGATGAAGGGTTGACATTCATGCGCTGGGGCGCCAATGTGCAAAACCGAGGGGGGGGGGGGGGGTGGAACGGAAGAAAGAAGCCGAACGGCTGTTAAAGCTTTTTTGTTCAATGTTGATGTGCGGGCGGACGCGCAAAAAGTCAAAAAGAGCAAACTTGCAAAAAAAAAAATACGGCGTTGCAAGCTTGCCCCAAAAGGAATTCGCAAAGGACGGGAAGTTGCCACCCATGATTTTTTTTTTCTTTTTTTTTGTGTGTGTGCGTGCGTGTGCGTGTACATGTGCGGGTGTGAGTCCAACTCATTTGACGTACTCGGCAGACTTCCAGAAGTGTCCCGGGTGCGAAAGGCGGCGGTTGCGCTTGGGTAGTTTCTCCAGCAGCTCCACCAGCTTGGAGAAGCTGGGACGCTCGTCCTGCTCCAGGGCCCAGCACAGCAGCAAAATGTCCTGACAAAAAGCAAAAAAAAATTTTTAAAAAGTTAGTTAGTTTCAGTATTAGTTTTAGTTTAAAAAAAAATTTGTTACTAGTGCGCAATATTTAAAAAACACAAATAAATAAATTTAGTTATTTTCATTAGTTTTCAGGGTGGTTTCAGGTTAGTTTTTATTATTTATTTATTTAATAAATTTTAGTTTTAGTTTAGTTTCAGTTAGTTTCAGTATTAGTTTTAGATTTAAAAAATGTGTATTGTGTGTATTATTTAAAAAACAAATTTCAATCAATTAAATAAATTTAGTTAGTTTTAATTAGTTTTCAGGGTGACTTCAGGTTAATTTTTATTAGTTTTAGTTATTTAAATAAATGCTGAGTTTTAGTTAGCTTTAGTTAGATTCAGTTTTAGTTTTACTTTTTTTTTTTTTTTTTAAAGTGTATTACTTGTGTGCAATATTTGAAAAACAAATTTAAATGAATTAAATCAATTTAGTTTTAATTAGTTTTCAGGGTGGTTTCAGGTTAGTTTTTATTAGTTTTAGTTATTTAATAAATGCTTAGTTTTAAAAAATGTGTATTACTTGTGCGCAATATTTTTAAAAAAATTAATTAATTAATTTATTACATTTAGTTAGTTTTAATTAGGTTTCAGAGTGGTTCAGGTTAGTTTTTATTAGTTTTAGTTTTTTAAATAAATGTTTAGTTTTAGTTAGTTTTAGTATTAGTTTTGGTTTTAAAAAATGTGTATTACTTGTACGCATTATTTAAAAAACAAATTTCAATAAATTAAATACATTTAGTTCGTTTTAATTACTTTTCAGGGTGGTTTCAGGTTACTTTTTATTAGTTTTTTTTTTTTTTAATAAATGCTTGGTTGTAGTTTAGGTTTAGTTAGTTTCAGTATTAGTTTTAGTTTAAAAAAATGTGGATTACTTGTGTGCAATGTTAAAAAAAAACTAGCATGGAAGCGATGTCATCTTTTGGTGCTCTTCTATTGGCTGCTGCGAGATGACGTTACTTCTGTGTGACACATTTTCAAACGTCCTTTTTCCGGTTAGTATTAAAATAAATCGACTTCAAATCTCATTTAAAATCATCCCAAAGGCTCATGCATTCAAGTAATTATTAAAGACTAAAACCAAGGACATGTTGCTATTATTAGAATTAATTATAACATTAATTAATATAAAATTAATTAATAAATTAATTAGTTAATAAAATTAATTATACAATAATTATAAAAATAATTGTAATTATTATATAATTACTTTTAGTTCGTTTTGTAAACATCAAATGTATTTTCAGGTAGTTTTCATTCTTTTAAAAAGGTATTTCATTTCTAATTTATTTCCTTAGCAAAATTGTTTGGGGAATTTTAGTTTTAGTTTTTTTCGTTAGTTTGAGTTCACTAAAATAACCTTGCTCGATAGTGATGTGCCCAGCGACTCAGTCGAGACTCTGTGGTGGGTGGGCGGGCCTCACCAGGATCTCCTTGCCCATGCCGGCGTGGGCGAGGCTGGGCTTGACGCCGCTGCCGACCTGCCACATGATGACCTCCGCCGGCTGACTCTTGTAAGGCCACTCGCGGGCGTGCAGCTCGAACCAGATGGTGCTGAAACGGGAGAAGGCGGGAAAATGTCACATGACGCAGGGAGGGAAGTTGACACTTGATAAGCCTCACAAGTCAGACTTCGGGGATTGAAAGAAGCGTTTCAAAAGGTTTGACATGAGCGCCTCGGGTCCGGTTAGACTTTCAATGGCGAGTTCAACTTTCAAAAGCGGATTTCAAAACACAGGTTATGGTTTCAAGTCCAAATGGAGAGAGCTCAAAAGGTGCAGATGGCCCTTCCGCCTTTGTCCTGCCACCTAGAGGTCACAACGCCGATGGTGCTTTTGCATATTCATGAGCTCTCCATGATTTTTTTGATTTTTTTGCAGACTATTTTTATCCCACCTCAGCATGACTTTCAGGAGTGGACGGTCGGGGCCAGGTGGGAACTTGTTAAGGATGCTAATTCCGCCGCCGCCGCTCGTTTTCTTGACAGCATCCTCAAACATTTTCTCACTTAACAAGCCGGCCAATTGATGTAAAAAAAATAAAATAAAATAAAATAAAATAAAAAACGACACTTTCGCACTGTATTATGCACAATGTGGCCTTTTTTATTTCTGCGACACGATATCGAGACAAAATAGGAGGATGAAGTGGACCTGACAATTTTTTGTGCTTCCCAACTTAAAAGAGCACCACAAAAAAAAAAAAAAAAAGAAAGTGCACCAGAACGTAGGCAGGACAAAACAAAAAAATACCGGAAAATGAACAGGAAGTGATGAATTTCAAGTACAGTGTTCCCTCGTTTATCGCGGGTGTTACATAACAAAAATCTACCCGCGATTATGGAAATCCGCATTCTTTTTCTTTTTTTTTTAAATTCCCGTTAATTACATATATTTTTTTCGTTGATTAAACAGCATATGTTTTTTCATTTTGGTGTGATTTTTACTTTGTTATAAATGCCTTTTCATTCGTCATATATGTTCTTTTTTTCCATTAAAAATATGTTGGTTTTTTATTTACTCATTAAATAGCACAATATAGTTT
Source organism: Festucalex cinctus (assembly GCF_051991245.1). Taxonomy (NCBI): domain Eukaryota; kingdom Metazoa; phylum Chordata; class Actinopteri; order Syngnathiformes; family Syngnathidae; genus Festucalex; species Festucalex cinctus. Next base: position 10,729,468 of record NC_135415.1, on the reverse strand, counting down.
TTTCATTTATTATACATGTCATACTTTTGCCCCCTTGTCCTACACGCTGAACCCAATTGACTTCAAACTTGGGCTGTACCATCTCAACACCGAGGACAACATCTACGGAGCCCCTAAAGTGATATGGGAGAGAAACAAATAAAATGTTTCTTGTCCGGATGAGAAAGTTTCATGTACATGTAATTTTGATCCCTTGATCCCATTGGGAATCTTGAGTTGATGGGGGTGGGGCATCCAAATTTTTTTTAAAAAAAGTAATATTCATGGAAGGAACAAAGTCTTTTTACAAGAAAAAAAAAATACTAATAATAATAATAATTATTATTATTATTATTATTATTAGTAGTAGTAGTAGTAGTAGTAGTAGTAGTAGTAGTATTATTATTATTATTGTTATACTACTTCGACTACGACTACTACTACTAATAATAATAATAATAATAATAATAATAATAATAATAACAATAATAATAATAATAAAATATGTAATAATTAATTATTAATACTAATAATAATAATATTAATAACAATAATCATAATAATTTAAAATTAATTAATTACGGTGGCTGACTGGTTGGCACGTCCGCCTCCCAGTACTGAGGACTCTGGTTCGAGTCCAGGCTTTGGCCTTCCCTGGATGGAGTTTGCATGTTCTCCCCGTGCCTGCGTGGGTCTTCTCCGGGTACTCCGGTCTCCTCCCACATTCCAAAGACATGCATGGCAGGTTAATTGAGCGCTCCGAATTGTCCCTAGTTGTACTTGTGAGTGTGGATGGTTGTTCGTCTCTGTGTGCCCTGCGATTGGTTGGCAACCAGTCCAGGGTGTACCCCGCCTAACCAAAATAGTTGAAAAAGTGTTTTTTTATCAACTCAGCAATTTCTTGAGCTTAAACGGACTTTTGGATAAATTCCAGTCAGGTTTCCGACCTCATCACAGTACAGAAACAGCTCTGATTAAAGTACTGAATGATATAAGATTGAGCACTGATGCAGGGAAGGTATCGGTGCTCGTCTTGTTGGACCTCAGTGCAGCATTTGACACGATTGATCATAGTATACTGTTAGACAGGCTGGAAACTTGGGTGGGGTTAAATGGAACAGTCCTTAAATGGTTCAGGTCCTATTTGGAGGAAAGGAGTTACTTTGTGACCATTGGAAATTTTGAATCTGATCGAAAGGCCATGACAGGCCTCAAGGGTCAGTCCTTGGACCCCTGTTGTTCAGTCTGTATATGTTACCTTTGGGTCAAATGCTTCAGAACGCCGATGTTGACTATCATAGTTATGCAGATGACACACAACTGTATTTATCAATGTCCCCAAATGACAGCAGTTCTATTAACGCATTGTGTCATTCTCTAGAGCAAGTTAACAACTGGATGAACCAAAATTTCCTTCAGCTGAACGAAAACAAAACGGAGGTCATTGTTTTCGGCAATAAAGAAAAGAGGATTGCTGTTAAAAAACAGCTTGAGTCACTGTCTTTAGAAACTAAAGACCAAGTTCCAAATCTTGGGGTACTAATAGACTCAGATCTGACCTTCAGCAATCATATTAAATTCATCACTAAAACAGCCTTTTACCAGCTGAAAAACATATCCAGACTGAAGGACTGGATGCTTCAAGCAGACCAAGAGAAGCTTATCCATGCTTTTATCTCCAGCAGACTAGATTACTGTAACGGTCTTCTGACTGGACTCTCTCAAAAGAACATGAGACAATTGCAGCTCATTCAGAACGCTGCAGCTCGAGTTCTGACCAAAACAAAGAGATCAGAACATATAACTCCAGTACTTAAGGATTTACACTGGCTCCCAATCAGCTGTAGAATCGATTTTAAAGTTCTGCTACTCGTCTATAAATCACTAAATGGTTTGGGTCCTGAATATATCCAAGAAATGCTGATTGAGTACAAACCCAGCAGGGCTCTGAGATCCACAGACTTGGGCCAACTAGTGGAACCCAGAGTTCGCAGCAAACATGGTGAAGCTGCATTTAGCTATTATGCTGCACACAGATGGAATAGGCTGCCAACAGAAGTGAAGTCAGCCCCGAGTGTAAATGCTTTTAAATCCAGGTTAAAAACTTTGCTTTTTTCAGATACCTTTGATTAGGGACTTTTAAACAGCTTTAATTATTTTTTTTCTTTTTAATTATTATTTTTATGATTATTTTAACATTCCTTACGCTAAATGTTTTAAAGTTTGCTGAATAATGTTTTAATATTTTCATTGTATGTTCTCCTAGTAAATTTTGTAACCTACTTTTATTTACTCTTCTTCCTCTGAATGTTAACTATTGTGTTGTTGATGCTTATGTATTGTCTTTCCTTGTGTATGAAATGTGCTATACAATAATAAACAAATAAACTTGCCTTGCCTTGCCTACTGCCCATAGTCAGCTGAAATAGGCTCCAGCACCCCCCGCAACCCTTGTGAAGAGCAAGCGGTTCATAAAATGGATGGATGGATGGATGGAATAATCATTACAATCATAATAATAGTAATAAAATAATAATAATTATTATTTCTGTAACTTTCCACTAATCACATTGCGAGCTTCTTATCATCATCCAATCAGTTCTCGCTGAGACACCGTCATGATCAAAGAGCTTTCATCGCACTCGAAATGGTGCATTACCGCCATCTACTGGCGGTTGTGAGTCGGTCAAGTTTTTCCCCAAGTGCAAAATTCACAACCAAGAAGCCGAAACGTGAACTGACGAGCTCAAAGAGTGAAAAAGTGATCGTCTTCCGTGCCGCGAGCGCTTGCTGGATTTGAGGTAGGTTCGCGCGTCGGCGCGCGTCTGCGAGGCTCACCCGAAGGCGAAGACGTCGGACTGTTTGGAGAAAGGCAGCTTGTCCTCTTCCGTATCGGGAGAGAGCTGCCGGATGATTTCCGGGGCCAGGTGACACAACCAGCCGCTCGGGATCCTCAGCTTGTCTTCTCTACGGCTACGTGGGAGCAAAAAAAAACAAAAAAAACAACAACAACAACAACAACAAACAAACGTTGTTTTGTTGTTTTTTTGTCGCCACCGAGTCAGCTCAGGTTGCGACCAATCACCTGCCGGCTTGCAGGACCCCCGAGATGGTGAAGAGGCCGAAATCGGTGATCACCACTTTGCCGTTGTCGTAAAAGACGTTCTTGGACTTCATGTCCTTGTGGAGGATGCCTTTAGCGTGGAGGTAGCCCATGCCCTGCAAACACGACACGCAACAATTGGGTTGAGGTCAGGGGATGACGCCGGACGCTACAGAGCTTTCCACACCGATCTCTATGTTACTGGATAGCCGATAAATAAAACATAAACAAGGGGACTGAATTGACAACTTACCTTAAATACATGCATAAATGATATACCTAACTCATTTGCTGCCAAAAACATATAAATACGTTCTATTTTAAATGTGTAACCCAAAGACGTATTTATACGTTTTGTTTTTAGGTTTTTTATTTGTTTTTTTATGATAGAGCATACCGAAGGCTTTGATGCAGACTCTCAACTGCAAAGACCGGGTGAAAAAAAAAATGGTAGTAATGACAAAAACTGCCAGCAGGTGGCAGAGTATGAGATCAACCAGATTTCCCCACAATTATAAACTTAGCTATATTCTAATGCCAACTGCTGAAAAACGGAAACAGATACAATTTTTTCATGATGAAAGAAGAGACTTTAATCTTTCTTTTGGTAAATTCGATGTTTTTTATCGCAACACAGCACAATATTCTGTGGGCCATGCAAAATCATTCAAAATCCAGTAAAACAGCCGGGAGCGAACGGGATTGCTTCACTGAAAATGGCTGCCAGTCAATGAGTTAATGATGTTTACAGGAGGAAACTTGTATATTTGATATGAAAGAATTATAACTGTAATTCAACAAAAGATCTATTATCGGGGTCTAAGGAACTGAGCGGTGAAAGAAAAAGGGAGTCTTCAAAAACTGTCCACTTATTAAAAAATATTGACCAGCCCAACACAACCCCCCACCTCGGCCCCATACTAATGCTGCATTCAAGGATGGTCAGATGTGGGACTTTTCCGAGTTCAAACCAGGAAGTGTGTACGGGAACGCCCCCTTAAACTCGGAAATTCTACGTGCAAAGTCAGAAAAAAAGAAGGACCCCCGACTTCACCAACGAACTACAAGTGACGTCACTCTACGATGGTTTCCCCTTTGAAAACACAGACCGTGAATGGCAAAACAGAATTTACTTGAGTATAAAACTAGATAGCTTTTTTCATTCATAAATATTCGACATAACTTGGCGTTACGCAACATACGTGACAGTATGCCGCTGTCTCCCGGCATGAAATTATACTGTTTAATTGTGTGGAATGCTTATGAACTATGATTAAAAATAATAAATGAATCAAAATTGAGAAAATATGTATCCGACTTCCAACCATCCTCGAATGCAGCAAAAGAGCCTATGAGCTGTATATGTCTTGAAACATCTTACTTAGGGTTAGGGTTAACAATTTAAGCATGGAAGAATTAATGGAACATTAAAGATTAATATTTTTTTTCAATGCTGTTCAAACATAAAACAGATTGCAACCTGTTTGTTAAATACAGTGGCTCACAGTTATAAGCCTGAAGTTTTCAGATAAACACATTTTCATACAATTTTTACAGTGCACGAGTTTACTGATTAGTATTTTCTAAATTTGAGTTTAAAAAAAAAATATTGCAATAATCAACTGACATATGTATCGGGATTAATCGATCCCAAATCGAATTGTCACCTATGACTCGTGATACGAATTGAATCACGAGGTGCAAGGTAATTCACACCCCTAGTTTATACAGTAGTCTGCTTGCGAGATGGGAGTGGTAAGATGGCCGCCCTGCGACTTCTACGGCTTGCACGGGCATGTCTAGGCTATCCAGTCATATATGCACATCAGTGGCTTTTCTTCACTTTTCCACGGTGTTCCAAATGCTTAAATATACATATAAATGTGTAAGCATTCGGCACATGAATGTTGTTGTTGTTGTCTGCTGTTGTAGTGTTACCTTGACCATCTCTTGCGCAATTTGCCGCGTCTTGTTGCCGTCCAGGACGACCTTGACGTCGCGCACCACCGAATAAAGCGTTCTGCCTTTGCACAAGCTGTGAGGAGGAGAAAACACATATGAGAGGAGAAGTGCCCCCGCCCGCCACCGACCCACAGGACAATCTGACAGATTCCGCCGCCGCCGCCGCCGCTCCTGCTCGCCACCAGCAGCTGTCGGAGTATACGAGCGGAACATTGGCGAGATTGGATTGCGACACACGCGGAATAGTTCTCGTAGCAGACATCTCTCGGATGCCATTTTTCAAACTTCCCGTGTCCGCTACTTTTTCTGCTGAGCCATTTGTGAGAAGAATAAAGGTGAACTTTATCTTTCGAGAAAAAACGTTTGTGGACGAGGTGCATCACTCTTTGCAATGTCGCCGCAGCGTATTAATAGAAAGGTCTAGCACCGCCCCCCCCCTGGCGTGCACCTGAGGACCGAAAGTCCCGCACCACCCTGACTGTGCCACGCACGCAGTTGGGCCGAGGACCAAAAAAAAAAAAAAAAGACATCAAGCCAACGACTCATGCATACTAATCGCCAACAAAAGCCTGGAAGCTCCATGAGCTCCACTGTACACATCCGTGATGATGTAACTGCGTGATGCTATCGTACGTGCGTAACGCAACGACTGTCGACGGCGAACGTGCATGTGAAGCGTGTTGGGTAAAACGATTCACCCACAAAACAACCCAATTTTGGGGGGGTTGCTATGAAATTAATTCTTGTGAGGAATAAGCGGTTTAAGAAAATGGATGGATGGAATAAATTTGAATTAAAAAAAACTCAAATATAAGTTTTTGGGTTAAATAACTCAAAATGTTGGGTCGGTTCTTTTTTAACCCGATTCAATTAACCCAAGAAGTTGAGTTCAATGAAGAGCCTACAAAAAGTTAGAAATAAATAAATAAATAAATAAATAAATAAATAAATAAATAAATAAATTGGGCCGCTTCGAGGGAGGGTTATGAATTTAATTTGACCCAACTATTTGGGTTAAGTAACTGAAAAAGTTGGGTCGGTTCATTTCTGACCCAATTCAATTCAACCAATAAGTTAGCTCACGCAAAACAAATCACAAAATTGGGTTGCACTGGGGAGAGGGGGGGGGTGATCAAAATGTTGGGTCGGTTCATTTTTGACCCAATTCAATTAACCCAAGAAGTTGAGTTAAATGAACAGCCAAAAGAACAAAAAAAAAATGGGTTGCTTTGAGGGTTATGAATTTCATTTGACCCAACTATTTGGGTTAAGTAACTCAAAATGCTGTGTCCATTTTTGACCCAATTCAATTAAACAAAAAAAGGTGGCTCAAACAAAACAAATCGCAAAATTGAGTTGCAGTGGGAGTTATGAATTTAATTTAACCAATAAGTTAAAAAAAAAAAAGGGTTGCTTCAAGGGTTAGAAATTTAATTCAATCGGGTCAGAAATGAACCGACCCAACTTTTTGAGTTACTTAACCCAATGAAATTCGTAACCCTCAAAGCCTCAAAACCCTTTTTTTTTTTACTTGTTTTGTTGGCTCGTCATTTAATTCAACTTCTTGGATTAATTGAATCGGGTCAAACATGAACTGACCCAATATTTTGCGCTATTTAACCCAAAAAAGTTAACTGCAATCCAATTTTGCGATTTGTTCTTGTGTGAGCCAACTTTTTCCGTTTAATTTGACCCAACTATTTAGGAACTCAAAACGTTGGGTCGGTTCATTTCTGACCCAATTCAATTGGGCTATTCAATTCACCCAAAAAGCTGGGTTGAAAGATTTAATAACAGACCAAAATTGGGTTGCTGTGCGGGTTTCATTTAACTCAACTTTGTGTGGCAAACTAAAAAAGTTGGCTCCGTTCATTTTTGGGTTAACTTTTTGGGTTAAGTAACTCAAAATGTTGGGTCGGTTCATTTCTGACCCAATTCAATTAAACCAAAAAGTTGGCTCACACAAAACAAGTCGCAAAACTGGGTTGCTGCGAGGGCTATGAATTTAATTTGACCCAAGTATTTGGGTTAAGTAATTCGAAATGTTGGGTTGGTTCATTTCTGACCCAATTCAATTAAACCAAGAAAATGAGTTAAATGAAAAACCCACAAAACAAGTCAAAAAAATTGGGTCGCTTCGAAGGTTATGAATTTCATTCGGTTCATTTCGGACCCAATTCAAAAGTTGTGTCGAATTATCTAATAACAGACCAAAATTGAGATTCTTTGTGGGTTTCATTTGACACAACTTTGTGTGACAACTCAAGAAGTTGGCTCCGTTCATTTTTGAGCCCGACTCAACGGGCTTAATTCGCGTAACCCAAAAATGAATAATCCACAAGCTCCAAAAAAAAAAACCCCAAAAAAACGAATCATTGGGTCTTTGTCACCGACCTGGTGATGATGGCGAGATGCGGCGGACTCATGCAGGCGCCCATGAAGAGCACCACGTTCTCGTGTCGGGTGTTGCGGTAGGCCATGACCTCGCGCTTGAAGGCCTTGAGCTGGCCCTCGTTGTCGCGCTCGATGTCGATGAGGCGCACGGCCACCTCGCCGTGCCAGCGGCCGCGGAACACCTTGCCGAAGCGGCCCCGGCCGATCATCTCGCCCATCTCCAGCTGCTCCAGCGGGATGTCCCACTCCTGCAGGAAAATGCTGGTCTGGCTGGCCTTGCGCGGGAAGTTGCGCGCCGACAGAAGCGACAGGTTCATCTCCTCAAACTCGTCGTCGCCCGACTCCTCCTCGTTCGCCTCCTCGTTCTGGGAAAACGGCGCCGCCGCCCAAAGGTCACCAAATGGTCAACGTGATGAATGTTGGCATTTTGACAAATCAATATTGCCATTGTTTCCAAATCTTAAGGTGGATAAAAGCCGCTATCTCACTGGAATGCTAGCGAACGTAACAACCTGTTCGTCAGCGTTTGTCAAATGTTTGTAAAAGATTTTACTCGTCTAGAAATTTTGAACACGTTCAAGACAATTTTTCACTGACATTTTTGCAACCTTTTACAAAAGGCCAAAATTGACTACATTCGCAAGAATTGGTCGCTCAGCGACATATTTGAAAACTTCACTGAATTTTTATTTTGGGATTTGTCTACATTTTCAGTTAACTCATAAGTCACGCTGCTGACTAGGAGTATGACGATATATCGATATCACGATAAATCGTGATACTTTATCTCCCGATAGATTAACGCCAGTATCGCGATATTTGTCATTAATCTACCGCCACTATAACGGCTCCATTGTTGATGACTTATTGAGCAATTACTTGGCGGTTCACTAGGGGGAGCGCCTCATAAGAGTACATAATCACAGTATCGTCATATCGTGAGATAATCATTATCGTAAGCCTTGTATCGCATATCGCATTGTATCGTGAGGTATCGAGAGGTTCCCACCCCCTACTGCTAACACTAGGAACTAGGGATGTAACGATAATGGCAATAATGGTGATATCGCAATATTAAAAATTGCCACAATATATCGTCGTCGTCATGTCACGATATTTAAATGCAACATATCTGTTCAAAAAGTCGGGTTGATTTCCATTTGTGCAGTTCTAGCACCCTCTGGTGGCTAGTTTTTTAGTGCAATTTAATTTTTACAAGCCATGTTTTGGCCCTTTTATGTTTAAAATCCACGCTAATCGTCAGATGATCGTCATAATATGCTTGTGAAGTAAGTTAATATGTGGAAAAACTGTGCGTGCATTAACAGCATAACAATAATAACATAATAATAATAATAATAATAAAATGTAATAATAAAAACATAACATTGATGTTATGTACAAAAGCACAATATTGTGCTTTTTTATTTTTAGTATGAGCTTTTTTTTTTTTTTTTTTACAATATTGTGACTTTTTTTTTTTTTTTTTTTTTTAAATATTGCCAACTTCCCCACAATATCGTGACAATTATCGTAACGTGAGCTTCATATCGTGATAATATCGTATTGTGATATTTGGCTATCATTACATCCCTCCTGGAAACTTCTCGTTAGAACTAAAAAAATATAAAAATTTAAAATATTTTCTGTATGTTTCCACAAATTCAAATTGATGATTTTTTTTTTTTTCCATTTTGATTTTCTCAATTCCTGCAAATGGAGAAAGACTTTTTTTGTTTCCAACGGGCCTTATTGTAGCCTCATTTTCCATATGCGGCCCCTTCAAAAATGAAACTCGGGCCCAGAAATGTCGTGATGCCGAGATTTCTTTCTAAATCTGGTCGCTGAAAGACGAAGCAAGTAAATTAACGCCCTTATTTGGATGCCGAGACGGTTACATTTGCATTTCCTCTTGCTTTGCTTTGAAATATGACTCCAGTTTAGGCCTTGATGGATACAAAAAAATTAGGGAGTTATGAAAGGGGAAAACAAGCCAGAGGGGGGTAACTAAATGTATGATTCATTGCCATGTGTTATGAAGCATATTTTCTATTGCGAGCTTGAAAACGATCTATTCCGAGACGCCCGCCTGCCGGAATATATTTTTCAAGGCAATTTCCATGGCCGCTCGTTCGTTCAGCTAAATATGTCATTCATTTTTACGGTAAGCAAGTCTTTTGTTTGCTTGCTTGTGACGCACAACTTACCTGAGGGCCCAAACCATTCCCCTTTTTTTTTCTTTTTTATTTGCAGCCATGAGAGCAAAACAATGCGTATCCAGTTATGGAAATAGACATGAAAAAGCAAAAATTGACTCACATCGGAAGTGGGCTCCACTTCGATTTGAAGCAAAGGGTTTCCCTCCTTGCTGCAAGCACAAACACAAACTTCTGTCACAAAAAAAAAACATTCTTGCAATGGTAAACTTGATGAGACTTTTTTTTTATTTATTTTTTTTATATAAGATCACGCACGTTCTATAAATGTAAATGTCGTCAATATATTTGGGATGTGACGTGTCAAGTTGCATTTGTTTTCATATTTGATGACCTAAAAAGCAAACCATTATTAACCAATTAATTTATTATCAAATTTGTCGATTTGAATAATCGAGTAATCGTTTGGAGCCATTTTTTTTTTATTGTCAGCATATCAGCAGTCATTGTTTAATCTATTTCTGTAGTCCTTGATGAGAGAAGGCCAATTATCTTGTGTTTCATCAAAATAAAACATTTTCAAATATCTGCTCTTACTTTGGAAAACAATTAGCGAACCACTACCATAGTACAACATCAATCCCCCCCCCCACTAAATCACAATATGAATACAAAGTACGAAATAACCCACAATCACTGGTTAATAAATAGTCACCAGGGTAAAAAAGTAAAGCTTTTGTATGCTAAATTAAAATGAATCCGATTAATCGATTGAGTAATCTCAACTTATTCACTCCCAGCAGCCATTTTTGCCATATTTCTGTTTCCATTTTTGTAGCAACTAGCATTAGAATATAGTTATGTTTCATCATTATTCACAAACCTGTTGAAAACACTGGCAAAAAGAGCTCGTTGCGACATGGCCTTGGTTGATCTCTTATACTCTTCTGCCAACTGCTGGCTTTTTTTTTTTTTTATTTTTTTTATTACCATTGCTGTTACTATTGTTTTCAATTGAGAGGCTGCATCAAAGCCTTCTGTAAGCTCTAGCATACAAAAAAAAATCAAAAAAATGTATAAATATGTCTTTGGGAGCATGGCAATATTTAAAATAGAACGTATTTATACGTTTTTGGGAGCAAATGAGTTAATCGATCCTAAAAATAATCGATAGTGACAGCACCACAAAATAGCAAAAAGAAAGAAACTCGCACACTCACTTTGCGCTCGACTTGCCTGAGAATAAATAGATGTCTGCCATTTTAATTGGAAGACAAAAATGATACTGTGAGTGACATTGGTCAAAATTCAGCCCCTCAACGGGATCGATTTTCATTCAGCAGCAGGAACTCGATGAGCAGAGCTGGAAAAGCACACGGGAAGCTCCATTTTGCACATTGGAGTGTACAAATGAGCTTGAAAAGTGTCGAGCGCTCGCCTGCTCGGGTCCTCCTCGGATATCATCCGCCACGGAGCCAATCTGACGCTTTCCGGCCTCGCTCGGCGTGCAGTCCTCTCAATCAATCAATCAATCAAAAAGAGCGCTTCAGGGCGGCCATCTAGGCAAGATAAGGACCCGATTTCCTGCGGCCGGCGACGCTTCCCTGGCCGCTATAATGAGGAGATTCCCGCGGGGACTCGTCGGCCGGGTTCGACAGCTGGCCAGTAAGAACGCGCACGCTAATAAGGATGCCGCACATTCAAACACACAAAATCACTTCATGTGCGTGTGTGTGTGTTCCAATTGTGAGTGGACGGATGGGAGGGATGAATGGAAGAAAAAAATAAATAAGACAAAAAACCTCGAAGGAACGATGTTAATTTAATGTTAATTAGTAAAAAAAATTATGAATTCTTATGAAATTATTGAATCAATGACTAAAAAAAATGCAAACATATTTCTATTAGGTTAACATTTCGTCCCAATTTATGTTAACAAGCGTGTGAAAAATTAGAACAAAAAAAATGTACACATGTAATGTATTATATATTTAGATATAAATTGAGAAATAAAATGTGCGATTAATGTGCGATTAATTGTGAGTTAATTATTTTGAATTCATGCTATTAACTTCGATTAAAAATTTGAATCGACTGACAACTCTAATATATATGTATATCCATCCATCCATCCATTTTCTTGACCGCTTATTCCTCACATGGGTCGCGGGGGGTGCTGGCGCCTATTTCAGCTGGCTCTGGGCAGTAGGCGGGGGACACCCTGGACTGGTTGCCAGCCAATCGCAGGGCACGCAGAGACGAACAACCATCCACACTCACAAGCACACCTAGGGACAATTCGCAGCGCCCAATTAACCTGCCATGCATGTCTTTGGAATGTGGGAGGAGACCGGAGTACCCGGAGAAGACCCACGCGGGCACGGGGAGAACATGCAAACTCCACCCAGGAAGGCCGGAGCCTGGATTCGAACAGTCCTCAGAACTGGGAGGGGGACGTGCTAACCAGTCAACCACATATATATATATATATATATATATATATATATATATATATATATATATATATATATATATATATATATATATATATATATATGGGGTGTCAAAATTAGTGCGTTAAGCGGAAACTGGGGTCAGGTTGTATTTTACAATTTTTAAAAATGTGCAGAATTTCACAAGTTACTTCATGTTAAAGATGAGATAGCTCTTAATATAAAAAGAAAAATACACTGAGCTGTCACAAATTTCTTACAAATGCAATTATGCCATCTAGTGGCAGAAAAACAACACAAACACAACACAAATCAACACAAATCAATATCACATCTCTTTAATTTTAACTCAATTTTGTGAATGATGATGAAATTACTGCATCAATGACGAAAAGATTCAGCCATATTTCTATCAGTTTAACATTTTTTTAAATAAAAAAAAATCTTGTATATTTGCGATAAATCGTGTTGAAGTATATATATATATATATATATATATATATATATATATATATATATATATATATATATGTATAATACATATATATGTATGTATGTATATATATATATATAGCGGGCCACCAATGGCCCCCCAGGCTGTAATTTGGACACCAATGTTTAATGCTTGTAAAGAAATAATAATAATAATAATAATAATAATAATAATAATAATAATAATAATAATAATAATAATAATAATAATAATAATAATAACAACAACATGTACCTCTTCCTACTCCTTTTTTTTCTTTTCATTTGATGTTATTTTGTTAACATATGTTTTATTGAGCAGAAAACAAAATAGTACAGTACAAATTCCAATAAAGAAAGTAGTATGCATCTGCACATTTATATTAATACAAAAAAAAAAAAACTACTTAAGAAAAAGGAAAAAAGCAAACAACAACAAAAAAAAAAAAAAATAAAAAAAAAAAAATAAAAACAACAACAACAAAAAACAACATCCAGCTGCCTATCTGTCCCAACATACATAAAAATCACTTGTGTAAAAAGAAACACATGCCCAAACCTCATATGTTACAGGTGAAGATAATCACAGAGTGGTTGCCATATTTTGGTAAAGGATGAGAGATTATCAGAGAGAATGAATCGTATCCTTTCCAGATGAAGTGTGTTTGTAAGATCCCTTAGCCAGTGTCTTGGTGATGGTGTGTCCTTCTTTTTCCAGTGGATTAGAAGCAATCTTTTTGCAATTACAATACAGTAAGAAACGAAACAACGTTCTGCATGACTCAAGTTTACAATGTTATCAGAACATCCAAAAATAATCACCAAAGGTTCAGGTTCCAACTGATTATGAAGGATTTCAGACATCATTTCAAAAATTTCCGTCCAGAATCCACGAACCTTCGGACACAGAACAAAACTATGACTGAGAGTGTCCTCTGACAAAGAACATTTCACACAAGTGGAGGACACCTCTGGATAGATGGCATGTAACCTTGCTCTAGAGAAATGAAGGCGATGCAATACCTTAAACTGGATTAAACAGAGCCTTGCATTACGAGAGCATCTATTAATATACTTCAGGCTTTCTTCCCATTGTACCTCAGTGATGGTCACACCTAATTCTTCCTCCCACTTTGATTTTAATAACACAGACTTAACTGGCTCCAACAATAACAAGTGAGCATAGATACGAGAAATTAGCTTCTCTGAATTCGGGTCAAATGTAAGGCATATATCAAGATAGGTGGGGGCACAAGCCTCGTTGTCAAGCTGATGTCTCCTCACATAATCCCTTATCTGTAGGTATCTGAAAAAATCACAACTTGGAAGGTTGTACTTTTCTTGAACCTGCTTAAATGAGCCAAATCCCCCCTCAAAGTATAAGTCACGAATGGTGTGAATACCATTTCGTCTCCAAGTTTTAAATGTGTAGTCTAAAAGTGATGGTTTGAAGGATGGATTCTCTGCAATTGGGATGATCAGCGATAGCGACTTGACCTTAAAATGTGTTTGAATTTGTTTAAAAATTCGTATAGTATTATGAATCATAACACTGTCCTGGTATAGTGTCTTTCCAGTTGGTGTAGGAGACAGAAGAAGAGCGCCCAATGAATAAGGTCGGCAGGCCTCCAGTTCCATTTCCAGCCACGAGAGACACTCCATACTTTTACCAATCCAAAAAGTCATAAGCCGAATATGTGAGGCCCAATAGTACTTCAAGAAGTCTGGGAGTGCCAGTCCCCCTTCTTTTTTAGGTTTGCTAAGATGTCGTCTGGCAATTCTATGTACTTTGTAACCCCATAAGAATGGAATAATAATAGAATTTAATCGTTTAAAAAAAGATTTCGGCAGAAACACTGGAAGGTTCTGAAATAAATAAAGAATTTGGGGTAAAAAAATCATTTTTATAGCATTAACCCGACCAATCAATGAAATAGGAAGCATGTCCCAGAAAGTTATATCTGATTGCAATTTAGACATTAAAGGTGAAAAATTTTCTTTAAATAGAGAAGTATAGTGTTTTGTCACTTGAATCCCTAAGTATGTAAATTGATTCCAGGTGATACTGAAAGGTTGACTTTGTAACCAAGTGGAATTGATCACGCGTACAGGCAAGAGTTCACTCTTATTCAAGTTTATCCGATATCCGGAGAACGAGCCAAACAAGTTTATTTTACTCAAAAGAGCAGGGATGGTGGTTTCTGGTTGAGTGATAAATAGCAGCACGTCATCTGCATATAGCGAAATTTTATTTGATGTGTTCTCTGTGTCAAAACCAAAAATTGACGGGTCCGAGCGAATGCTTTCTGCAAGCGGTTCAATTGCGAGAGCAAAAATTAAAGGAGACAGGGGACAGCCCTGTCTTGTTCCCCTATGTAAAGTAAAACGTGGAGAGAATATTCGGTTCGTAAAAACCCGAGAGGATGGGTTGGTATATAACAATTTAACCATTAAGATAAAATTATCACCAAGTTTATACCTGTGTAAGATTTCAAATAAGTACGACCATTCTATTTGGTCAAATGCTTTTTCAGCATCTAATGACAAAACTGCTAGGTCCTTGTTAAGTCCAATTTTAGAATATATAATGTTAAACAGTCGTCTAAGATTAGAAAAAGAATTCCTCCCGGGTATAAATCCGGTCTGGTCAGGGTGTACCAGACGAGTCAGAAACGGGCTCAATCTGTTAGCTAAGACTTTAGAAAATAATTTCCCATCTAGATTCAATAAAGAAATAGGCCGATAAGAGCCCACCTCTTCACTATCTTTACCCTTTTTATGTATCACAGTAATAACTGCCTCTGTAAGTGTTGGTGGAAGGACCCGATCCAGAAGAGCTTGAGTAAATGTTTTGTGGAGATATGGGCTTACAACATCACTATATTTTTTATAGAACTCACTCGGAATTCCGTCTGGTCCGGGAGCACGATTATTCCTCATTGAAGTAATAGCTTTTTGTACTTCATCAGGAGTAATTTCAGAATTCAATTGCTCTATGTCGCTTTCCTCCAAATGGGGAAATGAACAACTGTCTAGAAATTCCGTCATTACTTTGGGTTCTGTATCATGTTTGGAAATATACAAATTTTGATAGAACTGGAAAAATCTACTGTTAATATCTCTTGGGTCTGTGAGAACCTGGCCATTAGTGGATTTAATAGAATATATTGAACGGTCATTTTCTTGTTTCCTAAGCTGCCTCGCCAGGAGTTTATGTGGTTTATCACCGAGGTCAAAATATTTTTGTTTTGTATACATAAATGCTTTACAAATCTTTTCGGAGAGGAGAACATTATATTCAAATTTTAATGCAACTATCTTTTTGTATAATTCACTGGAGGGCGCTTTGGCATTCTTCTTATCCAAGTCTTTAATTTTTTGGTCAAGTTCTAAAAGTTTGGCTTTATTTTTCTTTTTCCTGGCAGACTCAAATGAGATGACCACGCCTCGTAAATAGGCTTTGAAGGCTTCCCAAAGAGTTGCAACAGAAGTTTCCTGGTTATCATTGATATCAAAGTACAAAGAGATTTGATTTTGTAAATAATTACAGAATTCTTTATCACTTAACAACAATGGGTTAAATCTCCAAGACCGTTGTGGTTTTGTTATATTTTGAAAATTCAAAGTACATGTCAAAGGACTATGATCCGAAATCACAATATTATGATATTTAGTATGAAGAATATGTGGCAACAATTTTGCATCGACAAGAAAATAGTCTATTCTGCTATATGAGTTATGTCTTGTTGAGTAAAATGAATAATCCCTACCGGTAGGGTTCATCGCTCTCCAGATATCGGACAGACCCGAATTTTCCATAAATGCATTCAGAAATACACTTGAATTATTTTTAGCCTGTTTTGTGGATGAAGACCTATCAAGATAAGGGTCAAGCACACAATTGAAATCTCCTCCAATGACAATATTAGTCTGCGATATATCTGGAATGAGTCCCATAACTGTCTTAAAGAATGATGGATTGTCTACATTGGGTGCATAAATGTTTAACAGGGTAAGGGGTAGAGAAAAAAGTTCACCAATAACAATCAGATATCGACCATCTTTGTCAGATATTGTCTGTTTATGAATGAACGGAAATCCTTTTTTCATCATAATGGCAGTCCCCCTTGATTTAACAGGGAAGGAAGAATGATATACGTTTCCAACCCATCTACTTTTCAACCTTACATCAGATTTATTTTTAAGATGCGTCTCTTGTAAAAATACAATATCTGGGTTTAATGACTTGAGATGGGATAAAACCTTGCCCCTTTTAATAGGATTGTTCAGACCACGAACATTCCAAGTAACCAGGGTCACAGTTCTTCCTGAATTCAGATTACCTTGTGCTGACATAAATGACTATGAAGTATATGTATCTTAATACTGGGCATGTGAACAACAAAATTAGAACCATAAGGCAGCTGGATACCCCGACCCTCCCAACAACAACAACAACATAACATCAAACATAATAACAAACTCAGCCAGGCTGAAAACAACAAGCCATGGCACGAACAAAATTTGATGTTATTTTTATCGTGAAATCAAGATTGTAATCAATCCCTCCCAAGTTGAGGGATGGCAAAGTGTTCTATTCCCATGCATGTGACGCAAAATTAAAAAGAGAGGAAAAGCACGACGGGCTCTTGACGAAACTGACGTCGATCCGCCTCGGAAAGCATCTCGTTGGCTTGCTTGACGGACGGCGACACTGATCTAATCAAGGTCCGGGTCGAGAGGCATACCGTCTTCCCGTCTCCTCGTTTCCAAATGCGCTTGGGCGGCGTGGCCGGCGTAGCGTGAAAGCCTGTCCGCCAAGCGCTAACATTAGCCCGCCGGTGCTCGCTGCTCCGCTGAGCTTCGCGACCCGGCCAAAAATCGCCACATCGGCAGCAGGAAACAGAAAGAAAAACAAAAAGAAAAAAAGTGCACTAATGAGGCGCACTTATGTCCGAATGCTGGAAAGCCAGCATTTTTATTTTTAGTGAGATTACAACAACGAAACATGCACAGTACTCAACGGAATCAAAACATTACAACGTCACCTCCCACTTTCAAAGCTTTCATGGTGGACTACAGAAATTGAACAATATTTACTGCTAAGAAGCTGCATTTTTGAGCGTTTGCACAATTTTAAATAAAAAAATATCTAAACGATTCACTGAAGTAAAAAAAAAAAATGCATTAATTTGATAACCGATTAGTTGTTGATTAATCGTTGCATCTGTAATTCAAACGATTCAACCATCAGTTTATTTGATTGGACAGTCAGGAAACTATTTTATACATTCATTTCACATTTACCGGTATACGATCATTTGACAAAAATCCAATTGAAACGAATGAAGACATTTTCGTTTAAACTTCTGTAATTTTCCTTCGTTCTCCACTTGTTTCTCCTTGCACATTTTTTTTTCACAATTTTTCCCCAAATCCTTCCACAATTCTCAAGTTAACATTCTTATGAACTACTTTTTAACATTTAATTTATTCTCACCATTTATCATACCACATTTTCCACACTAGCATTAGCATATTAGCGTTCCGACAATTCTCATCAATAAGTCGCAGTTGTCAGTACAAGACTGTACTTTAAAACGTCCCCCCTCGCATTCTACAGTTCACTTCCAGTTTAGCATTCATGTGCAATTTGCACAAGAATCACATTCTCTGCTGGTCACACTTTTTTTTTTTTTTTTTTTATGACTTTTGTCTTTGTCTGACTCACCCTGGCTCCGACAGGACAGGATGCAGGATGACTTGCGGCGCTCTGCTGGGAGGAGCCTCCGGAGTGACATCTATGGAATTACAGAAAATGTTAGCATTGGCATTAGCATTGACTTCAGCAGAAACAGGAAGAAATATGTCTGGTGCTCTTCCCTGCACATACATGATTAAAAAAAAAATTCAAACTTGCAAACTTTGATATCATGACAAAATTGGTTCACCCACTTTATCTGCACACACCCTCCATGAAGAAACTCAATGCAAGTGCTACGAGTCAATCTTGAGACAGTTTCGACATTTATAGGCCACACACTCATTTCAACGTTCTCCCAACTAATGGAGTAACACCCTTCCACCCCTTCCCACCTTAAAAACCCACTAAATTGGTTAAATGCCAAGGTTTCTATTTTTCCTGAAGTGTTGCATCCTATTCCCCGAACACACCCTCAAAACAGCATAAAAACAAAACAAAAAAAAAAAAAAAAAAAAAAAAAAAAACTAACTAAAACCTCACAGAAAAATTCTAAGTCTACACTCAGACAGTTTTAAGTCTCGGTCCAGCATCCTGTCAAAAATGCCATCACAAAGTTTTTTGGCCTCACCCGGGGCACCATTCGATTTGTGCACAACTGCTGAAACTGAGTTCCCAGGGCTGCCAATGTAAATAAAGGTTGCGCCATTAGCTTGTGTCACAGATCAACTGGAATAATAAAAAGCACTGCAGGACAACCAGCACACAACAGCTAACTCGCTTGTGGCAAATGCTAATGAGGAAAAGGCATTAGTGGGAATAAATTGCGTCCACAAAAGTCAAATGTAAAAACAAGCACAATTAGAGGACTCTTAAGTGGACCATTAGCACCAAAGTGGAGGAATTAGACGGATCCTGCACATTGTGTGCCTGTTAGTTATTGCTTGGACAAAAAAAAAAACAACAACAACATAAAAACAAACTTGAAATAGTTTCAAATCATTGACACCAACCTGTGCGGATGCGTGGGTGGAAACATACGATTGTTAAAAGTGCCCATTTGTTGACTATTAAAAAAAAATGTTGATAAAAGGAGGTGTGCCTTATCTGATGACTTGTCCAAGGGGCTTAACCTTTGTGCGCTGAAAAAAATGAACCCTCTGGTTCAATTTGAGCCAAGAGTTGGCGCCCTCTTGGAAGTGTGATAACTAAGTCATTTCTAAATAATTTTTTTTTACTTTCGACCCCTCAAAATGTTCAGGGGCTTCAGACCTATCCATACGTATAGTTTTTATTATTTTTATTTTTTTTATTTTAGATGCCCTCTATGGACAATAAAAGCAATATTGTCCTAAGAGCAAATCTATGATTTATCTATATATAAAAACAAATTCAAATTGGAATATTCAATATGATCAAATTAGGGCCTTAAATATGTTAATAAATCATAACAAAAATTTTTGGAACAATCATTTTTTCAATTTCAATTTTTTTGCAACACTGGTTCAATTTGAGCTAAGGTTTGGCGCCCTCTTGGAAGTGTGATAACTTAGTAATTTCTGAATATTGTTTTATTTCCAACCCCTCAAAATGTTCAGTGGCTTCAGACCCATTCATACATGTATAGTTTTATGGACTCTATGGACAATAAAAGCAATATTGTCCTAAGAGCAAATCTAACTGATAATCTATCTATCTATCTATCTATCTATCTATCTATTTATAAAAACAAATTCAAATTGGAATATTCAATATGATCAAATTAGGGCCTTCAATATGTTAATAAATCCCCCAAAAATTGGGGGGGTAAGGCCCATTTTTTGACAATGGCAATTTCAAAATTTTTATGACACATGAGTGAAATGAGCCAAAATTTGGCAAGTACGAACAGGACAGGAGGTGTTTCACTTTTGGTGGCATGTTGACGAGAGTACACTGCTTCAATATTTTCAGTTTTCTGAACATTTTTATTTTATTTTATTTTATTTTATTTTTTTTACGTTTTTGGGTGGTGTGGCAACTCTGTGTAAATGTTGAAGTGGGTGCATTGTCAAAATATGTTTTGTTTTGTTTTTTTGGTTTTATTCCCCCATAAATGTTGAATGGTTGTTTCTTTTTTTACATTTGTAAGCGTGCATATGGACGAGAGGTGCGCTAATGTTGAAGGGTGTGTCAATATTTGAGAAATGCTGAGAATTTTCTGGACTTTCACCTTTAGCATTTTTGTAATTTTTTTTGGGGGGGGAGTGGTACTTTTTTTTTCGGGTGTGTATACGTGAGAGAGTTGTGCTATTGAAAGGAGGTGCGTTTCTTCAATATTTGAAGAGAGAATTTTCTTTTTGTTTAACAATTGGGGTGCGCCAACTGAACTTGAAAGATTGCCTTCACATGCAATCAAATGACCGCAGTGCTTCCAATTTGCCAATGAAAACCTGCTGACAAGCGTTTGAAACGAAACAGGCAGCACGTTCCCCGCCATGAATGGACTTCACAATCAAAGGCGTGCGTCTCTTCCAGCACATAGTGACAAGTCTTTCAGCACCGCGGCCCTAATTGCCTCCCACACGCGTTGCTGAAATAAAAAATATGATTCGGAGAAAGTCGAAAAGTGCCAAGACGGACGCTGATTTCTCGCCGGTTTGATGAGCAGGCGCCAATGCGGTGCCATCCAAACAATAGCCGACAGCAAGGGCTGGATTAAAGAACAACAGAGACCTCAAAGAAGCCAACGGACGAGTTTTTTTGTCAACATCAAAGACAACTTCGCTCTTCGGGGAACCGCCGATGTGGACTTTGCTCATCATGCTTCTTCGTTTTCTGGCCTGAAAATTCTGCTACCGGTCGATACGTCACTCAATGCTTTCGGTCCTGATTACATTCAAGAAATGCTCATTGCAAATAAACCCCGAAGGGTGGCTGAGGTCTGCAGACTCGGGCCAATTATTGCGCCCGCGGTTCAAAGCAAG
This sequence comes from Festucalex cinctus, assembly GCF_051991245.1. Lineage (NCBI taxonomy): Eukaryota > Metazoa > Chordata > Actinopteri > Syngnathiformes > Syngnathidae > Festucalex > Festucalex cinctus. The sequence goes on along the minus strand of NC_135415.1, from coordinate 10,708,283 downwards.
CACGGTGAAGCAGCCTTTGGCTGTTGTGCTGCACACAAATGCAGTACGCTGCCAATCGAAGTGAAGTCAGCCCGCAGTGGAAATGTTTTTAAAATCACGGTTCAAAATGAAGCTTATTTTCGTCATGCCAAAACTAGGAAAAAAAATAGATTTTGACATTAAAAAATAATTTTTAAAAATTGAAAAAAAATGTTGAATGCTGAATTTAAAAAAACAAAAAAAAATTTAAATTTTTTTTCGTTCTGCCTTTTTTCCCAAAGATTTTGGAGGTTATTATTTTTCCGCAATGCAATTTTAATACGCAGAATTTTACTATTTTCAGGCCCGGCTGGTCCCAAACCACCGACTGCCCACTGCCACGCCCCTAACCTCTAAGCCCCACCCCGCACTCACTCTGCTGTTGCATTGCGTCGAATCTGCAAGCCATCTTCCACAAATGTTAGTCCGTGTTGGCCCACTAGCGTCAACAAAAAGCAACACCCCTGGTTCCTGCCGCCACACCAACCACCAATCCCCCTCCCCCGCCACCGGCTGGCCTTCTTTCAAGCCCAACGTCAGTCATGTTGGCATTGACGACGACGCTGCGGTGACGACGTGGAGCAAACTGGAAGCTTTTTGCACCTGCGCTCGCTGAATGCGTCGCCTTACAACACTTAATTGATGTAATCAAAGACGCGCTCGCCACATTAAAAGCCACTTAATGCCTTCTGACTCACAAAAAAAAGAAGTGCGCACCCATGAAAATCAGAGCAATGTTTACAGTCTCTGTCTCGTCTTGATCCCAACCTCCAAAAGTCTTGGTCTCGTCTCGGTCTCGACCTCCAAAAGTTAAGTCTCGTCTCGGTCTCGTCTCAGTCTCGACCTCCAAAAGTCTCGGTCTCGGTTTTGCTCTCGTCTCGGCCTCGACCTCCAAAAGTCTAAGTTTCATTTCTGTCTCAGCTTTGGTCTCATCTCAGTCTCGACCTCCAAAAGTCTTGGTCTCGTCTCGGTCTCGACCTCCAAAAGTCTAAATCTCGTCTCTGTCTCGTCTCGGTCTCGACCTCCAAAAATCAAAGTCTCATTTCGGTCTCAGCTTTGGTCTCATCTCAGTCTCGACCTCTTGAATTCCAAAAGTGTTGGTCCCGTCTCGGTCTCAACCTCCAAAAGTTAAGTCTCGTCTTGGTCTCATCTCGGCCTCGACCTCCAAAAGTCTAAGTCTCGTCTCTGTCTCGTCTCGGTCTCAACCTCCAAAAGTCAGTCTCATTTCGGTCTCAGCTTTGGTCTCATCTCAGTCTCGACTTCCAAAAGTCTTGGTCTTGTCTCAGTCTCGACCTCCAAAACTATTGGTCTCATCTCAGTCTCGGCTCTGGTCTTGTCTATGTCTCGACTTCTAAAAGTCTTGGTCTCGTCTCGGTCTCAATACTCTGGTCTCGACAATGCCTTGGTCTCGATTGGTGTGGTCTTGACTACAACACTACCATATCATGGGTACTCGTCCAGTATATATGAACTATGGGTAAAAAAAAAAAAAAAAACTTTAAAACATCACCTTTATTTTTGTATTTTGTGTGTTAGTCCCATTCTATGTGGCAATAATACAAAAGGGTCGTAACATAATTGGGCGCACCCGAAGCAAGACTCATACGACGAGTATAGTAGCATGTGAAAGAAAATCCAAGGCGACTTACCTGGAAATATGAACTGCTGTTTGTATTTGAAGTAACTGGACGCTGGAGAGAGACAAACTGCCGTTAGGACTTAAAGATTCTTTTTTTTTTTTTTGTACGTCAACAACGATGAACAGACTCAAGTTTGTCCGTTGATTTAACGTGACCAACCGACGAAGAGGTTGAAGCACCTTTGCTGTTGTTCGACACGACCAAACGTAAGCCTCAGTCTCTACTGTCCGACTTAGTCGTACCGTTCCCGCTCAAATGAAAAAAAAAACGCCACCAACCGGTCAGGTTGAAGTGCTTCTGCTGCCGCGCCGACTGCGGCGAGGGGTGCAGCGGCGAGGGCGGCGTGGCGCTGCTGGGAGGGGGCGGCGCCGGAGACGACGGCGTGGATGACGTGGTGGACGACGGGTTGCTGCTGGAGTCCGGCTGGTACGGCGGCGCCATGTGATCCTGGCGACACCAAGCAAAACAGAAGACCAAAAACCTGATTGCGAAAGGAACCAAGACCACATGGAGTCTTCAAAGACCTCAACTTCACATTTCCGTAAAAAATAAATAAATAAATTTGAATGTACAGGGTTTTTTTCCTGGCTCAAATAGAGGCAAAGGTGCCACTACCAGTCTTATTTTAAGGTATGGGTACTCGTGCCGGTGACAGGTACAATTATCGGCCGCCCTCCTGCAGCCATTTTACGATCAGGGACTAGAAATGAGAAACGATATGAATACAAAGTTGCCATTAATTTCATGCAATTTTAAGGAAAAATAAAATATTGGGCTATATAGGTCTTTCTTTTTTGGGTGGAGTATTTACTAGTGGTATCGGCATTTTGGTATCAGTCGCGGTTGTCGCAACCAGGAAATGGCCGTGTGCAACGGTTGCTGTGTGATCGGTTTCTTCTTCGGTACAATTAAGTTTGAAAAAAAAAAAGAAAAAAAAAGAAAGTGGTTTCTTCTCCATTGTTGCTTTGGGTCTTTCCGGTGCACTGCTGTTGATATAGCGCCCCCCATAATGGCGCGACGCTGCAACTGCAGTTAAAATATGTAAATATGTAATATATGCCGATCTCAATCAACGCAGTTGGAGCGCTGTGTCGAGCGATATCAGTTAGATATCAGATATCAGTGGCGTCTTCAAAGACCCTAACTTGTGTTTTTGTTAAATAAAATAAATTTAAAAAAAAAAAGGGATCTAGAGTCTGTCTTGATTTATGTGGCTCCAATGTATGAGTTTTCATTAAAAACATTTTGAATCAATTCAGTCTTCGACGAATCTCAAATTCTTTCTCAAACATCAGCAACAATTCTGCATTTGTTCGACATTTATAGGAAAACTTGACACACAATTGAGTAGGAGTGTGAATTGCCGAGTACCTGGCGATTCGATTCGTATCACGATTCATAGATCACGATTCCATTCAATACCGATTAATCCCGCTATAATTCTCTAAGTTGATTATTGCGATTTTTTTAACCTAAATTTAGAAAATACAAATCAGTAAACTTGTACATGTAAGATTTGTATGAAAATGTATTATTAATTTATCTGAAACTTGAGTCTTAAAACTGTGAGCCACTGTTTTTAACAAACCATCTGTTGCAATCTCTTTGATGTTTGAACAGCATTGAAATAAAATATTAAGGCGTAAAGTTCCATGAATATAACATTCTTCCATGCTGAACGTGTGACTCCTAACCCGAAGTAAGACGCTTTGTTGAATATGTCGATTTAAAAAAAGGATGTTTAAATATCCTGCGATTGGTTGTCAACCAGTCCAGGGTGTCCCCCGCCTACTGCCAGGTGAGATAGGCGCCAGCACCCCCCGCGACCCTAATAAGCGGCCAAGAAAATGGATGGATGGATAGATGGATGTTTAAATATCGATATTGCGCTGTAATATCGCAATATATTGCCGAATCGCTTTTTTTTTTTTTTTTAACACCGCTATAATTGAGTGCCCTCATTCACAGAACATCTATGTATTGAAAACATCAAAGACTAGGGCTGGGTCTAAAATATTGATATATCGATATATGGAATGGATATTCCTTTTCATAGCCCAATATCGATTCATAAAAGCATGAATCGATACTTTTAATAGAGCTTTTTCCCCTAATAAATGAATGTGCCAAATACGCCTCCAAAAGAAATTAAAAAAAAAAAAAAAAAACGCCCGGAAAGCGCCACATAAACATTGTCAAGTTGTCAAACAACATCAAGTGCTGCTTTTTGAAATAAACGTGCAATTTCTAGAGAAATTGCGCGGGAACGCCGAAAGTTGGTGGATGTGGAATGCTTCATTGTTATATAGGACTGGATTTAAAATATCGATATAAAATCGATATTCCTTTTCATAGCCCAATATCGATTGATAAAACCATGAATCGATACTTTTAATACAGCTTTTCCCCCCAATAAATTAATGTACCAAGTACCCCCTAAAAGAAATAAGGTAGGAATTGGACATAAAAACACAAAATGTAGATGCATAATTATGTACTATGGCTATGTCTCTTACAATACAGGTAAAATCACTTTTATTTATTTATTAACCACTTGCGTTCTGGAAATCGGTTGCCCATCATGAAACTCTTTCCATTTTGTTCGTGTCTTTACGTTTTCTCGAAGCAACTTCCACATTGACCGCCACACGGCTGACATTTCCGTTGACGCGCCACAGCGGTCGCCATGGAAACAGGGCTCGTCGCGGAGGAGGAGGAGGAGAAGATGAAGACGGAGAATAAGAAGGCCGTTTCTCAATTGCGAAACACATCGGAGTTGGGGGAGGGCTCACGAGTACGCAATCCCCCGGCCGGGTCATACCAAAGACTATAAAAATGGGACCCAATTGCCTCCCTGCTTGACACTCAGCATTAAGGGTTGGAATTGGGGGGTTAGATCACCAAATGATTCTCGATTCTGCTCACCACTCCCTCAGGGTCAAATGCGGAGAACAAATTTCACCCCACTACGGTGGATGTGACAATCAGTGGTGGTTGAATCCTTTTCTAATCCTTAACCAGCGTTCTTAGAGGAAGTACCTTTTCAAAGTACTTTCACAGGAAGGCTGAAGAGTTTAGCAAGTTCATGGTACTTCACATTGAGACACGGCCAATGGGAGAGGAGGAAGAAGAGGACAAGGAGGAGAGGGTGACGAATGAGGAGAAGGAAGAGGAGGAGAGAAGACGATAACCATGATGAAGAAGAGCAAGAATTAGATGAAGAAAAAGATGAAGAAAACAAAGCAATAGAATACAAAAAATAAAAATAATAGAAGAAAAAGATAAACAAAAAAGAAAAAGAAGAAAAGAAGAAAATGAAAAAGAAGAAAAAGAAAGAGAAGAAAATGTTAAAAAGAAGAAGAAAAAGAAGCAAAAAAGAAAGAAAAAAAAGAGGAAAAAGAAGAAAAAGAATAGAAGAAAAAGAATAAAAAGAAGAAAAAGAAGAGAAGAAAAATAATAGAAGAAAAAGAAAAGAAAAACAAGAATAGAAGAAGAAAAATAATAGAAGAAACAGAAAAATAACTAAAAGAACAAAAAGAAAAAGAATAGAAGAAAAATAGAAGAAAAAGAAAAATTAAAAAGAAGAAAAAGAAAAAAGAAAAGAAAAAGAAAAGAAGAAAAGGAAAAAGAAGAGAAAGAAGATGAAAATGAAGAAAAAGAAAAAGAAGAGAAGAAGAAAAATAATAGAAGAAAGAAGAAGAAGAAGAAGAAGAAGAAGAAATAGAAGTAAAAGAAAAAGCAAGAAAACTAAGCAAACGAACATGAAGATGAAGAAGATAAAGACACAAAAAAAATAAGTGGAGGGCGCGTGCGATTGTTGTGGACTGACCTTGTTGATTTTGTTGGTTTTGGGCAGAGTCTGACTGACGTGCAGGTCGCTGTACCTGAGCGGGTTGTTGATGTCGCACGGCACCGACTCGGTCCGCACCAGACGGGCCACTGCCGACAAAAAAAAACAAAACATGGACGACTGTTGAAAAGCGTTTCTGGAGACCATGCAGCGTCCTTTCATCCCACCTTCAAACATTCGTTCGTTATCGCACTCGAAAATGCTAATTTGGATTCAGCTTCAACAACACAATTAAGCAGATATTAATTAATTAGCCTTCGTTACCTTGAGTTATTCCTTGGTGGTCTTCTCAACAGACAGAGAAAAAGAGAGAAAAAAAAAGTGAAATGATGGAATTTTCTTCAAAAGCATTGATGATAAAAGCATCTGCACAAAGCGGACAAATTGGAAGCTGCTTTTTTTTCGTGTCCTGCTGAATGATGATACAAAAAAAGTGACGCTCCGTTAGCTTAGCATCCACACTAATTAGCTTAGAATCCACGCTAACATGCCGTTAAAAAAAAACAACAACAACAACAACAACAACAACAATGGCAACTGAAAAGTTTGCATCTCCACATTGCGGCACAAAAATCAATCAGCGCGTTTTGATTCAAAATAAAATAAAATAAAAATAAAAAAAAACATTTCAACTTTTTGGCTGACTCCGGTCAAGAATTACACGGATAGAAATATTAACCTGAGACAAATAATAGAAGAAAAACACGCTTCTTCAAACATGTTTCTCTCTTTTCCTCGTTTTAAATATATTCAAAAAGAAATCACGAGAAAAGGCAAATGTGTTTGTTTTTTTTGTTTTTTTTGCTGTTATTCAAAAAGAAATATTTTTTGTTTGTTTTTCTATTGATGAACAAAAATCACAAAACGGGTGATGCAAACTTTTTCATTGGACAATAAAATTAATGTGTGCGAGATGCCTGAAAATGATGCTGAAATGTGGAATGTAGATAAATCCATCACCTACAAATATTGTGAATTAGCCTACTTTTTTTATAGCTGCATTTAAATTTAAATTATTTTTTAATATATAATTAGATATATTGAATATTATAAATATTATATATATATTATATATATTATTACTAGATTATTACATTATAAAATAATTCGTTAATTAATTAATAAGTAATAATTAAATAATAAATAAAATAATAATAATAATAATAATAATAATAATAATAATAATGCATTAATTATAGAATTAATAATTAACTAAATTTACATTTATTTAGGCTACATTTTTACAGATGCATTTAAAAAAAACACAGGACATACTATATATATATATATATATATACAGTATATATATATATATATATATATATATATATATTTATTTTTTTTTATTTTATTTTTTTTTTACTTGAAAATGGCAATAAAATGGTACGTTTTTAAAACATTTTTCAGAGGTTTTTAACTCAATGGCTTTCAAAAACGTATACATTCATTCTATTTTAAATGTTTTGTGTCCCAAAGACGTTTTTTATGTTTTGTTTTTTTGAATACTAGAGCATACAGAAGGCTTTGACGCAGCTTCTGACCTGAAGAGGTCGCTTAAAGCAATGGTAGTTATTATAATAAACAGCCAGCAGGTGGCAGCAGAGTATAAGAGATCAACCAGAGCCATGTAGAAAATAAAGCTCAATTATTCACAATTCTAAATTGATTTGTGAATAACTATTTTTCCTCATGAAAGAAGAGACTTTAATCTTTCTTTTGGTAGGTTCCATGTTTTTATAGCAATAGGACCCAATATTGTGTGGGCCTTGCAAGATCGGTCCAAATCCAGCAAAGTAGACGGTAGTGAAGGGGGTTGCTTCACTCAAAATGGCTGCCAGTCAATGAGTTAAATAGAATGATGTGACGTGTTTTTTCTTTTACCTTTGAGGGATTCCCGGCCGCCTCGCTGGATGATGAGTAGATGGCAGGGCGGAGCTTCTTTGGTGCATTTATTGTGGCACTTCAGCCTAAATGTGTGCGCACATGGTTGCACTCAATTACGGCAAAACGTACAATTCAATACAATCGATTCATCCCGCAATGGACGGATGAAACATTTACAAATAATACAGCATAAATACAAACCGATGCTTCATTTAGCGACCTCATTTTTGTATTCAAAGCTATGAATGTTCTCTATAAAAATGTATTTTTTTTTGCTCATAATTTTTGGCTGTCTGGAACAAATGGATCTGGAACAAATGGATCTTACATTAAGGCCAGATTTTGGATTTTGTACGATTCGTTTTGACTGTCTCGAATGGATTCATATATATTATATATATATATATATATATATATATATATATATATATATATATATATATATATATATATATATATATATATATATATATATATATATATATATATATATATATATATATATATATATATGTATTTATTTTTTTTTACAATAGAATAGAATAGAATTCAATGGCAACTTTCTTCTGTACTCACTTTAAGTGAGTACCCCAATGGATGCACCGCACCACACTGCCCCCAAGAGGCCATAACACACAGGACCAATCAGTATTAGTTCTTACTGTTTTTTCAGTTGCCATTATTTGAGTTTATTCGATTCTTATAATAAATATATTAATATATATAAATAAATATATCAAAGCAAAGGTAAGAATGTTTTGTTATTGTCACAAATCTATACAATAACCTTTTGTATTTCATGAAATTTTTGGATATGGACTCTTCATTCAAAGCACCCATTGAAAAGGAATTGGAGAAGGGGTTAACTTTATGCAATATATATTTTTTAACAATCGGCACATCAATCGGTAATCTGTATTTTTTTTCTGCCAAATATCGAGGGGTGCACCTTTCGATCGGTGGTAAATCGGCCTTTATTAATTTTATTTTATTATTTTATTTTACTTTATTAATTACCTTAATTTTGGGGGATCGGGGGGACATTTAAAAATAAATCTCATATCTCTGCTCAGATGGTCTGAAAAAGTATTGTCTTCTGCTGAGATGATTATTTGACTTTTATTTTTTTATTTGAGAGAAATACTTCATGTGCAGTTAAACAAACCGTTTGCGTGATTTCACAGATATTGGTCAATGTTTTTCAATAAAACAAATTGGAACACTGAAAGTGGATGCTTATTGTTAAAAGAAAATATATATATATCGGGATCGGCAAAAATCGAGATCGGCTGGTCAGACTTTTTAAAAGATCGGTGATCGGAAAATTGCGATCGGTGCACCTCTAGAAATGTATCAGTATCGGCCTCCAAAAAACACATATCGGTTGGGCCCTAAACTGTATATCAACAACAAAATCAGCAAAGGTGAGGTGGCGACGTACTTGCAGTTTTTACATTTGAGTCCAAACAGCATTCCCTTCCCACACACCGTGCATGTCTGTGACATCCAGTACTTGGTGGAAAATCTGCACCAGAAAAAGAAGAAGAAGAAGATAATGAAGATGATGATGATGATGATGATGATGATGATGATGATGATGATGATGATGATGATGATGATGATGATCATGACGGCGGGAAGAATCGCCGCCGGTGACATTTTTTTATTTATTTATTTTTTTTATTTGATTGAACATATAAACAAATGAACAGCAGAGATAAGAAAAAAAACAACAACAATCAAAAGAAAAGAAAATCCCAATAAAATAATCATTCAATCAATCATAACTTACATGTTCAAAAGGGAGTAGGAAGAAGTTAGAAACTTATCTAGTCCTACCCCTTTTACTAAATATATTTAAACTTATTTCATTATTAATACAATTCTAATTTACTATTATTAAAATGAAATATATAAACCAAGTTATATATATACACAAGTGCACTTAAACATATTCACATTTGGAAGCGGTGCCTCTCAATCTGAGCGACCTTTTAACGTTGACTCTGATCAAGTAGAAGTGCTCACATCATTTTTTTTGTTTTTTTTTTGTTTTGTTTTTGTTTTGACAGCGGGTGAAATTGTCCAATAAACTTTCCAGTATGTTTAAAGAGAAGTGTAAAATGGGAAAAGCTGGAAAATAAACAACACGGGATTAACTGGAAAACTGTGTGCATATTTTTTTTCATTAGTTTTTTATTTGTTAATTTTATTATTATTATTATTATTATTATTATTATTAGATTTTTATTTTATTTTTTATTATTTTTATTTATTTTTTATTATTTTTATTTATATATATCTTTTTTTTTTCTTTTCTTTTTACCGGAAAATGAAAAATGATTGCAAAAAAGGGAGGAAAAAATCCATAATCTGTGTATATTTTGCAAATATTTCAAATGGCAAAATATCTATTCACATTATGGGGGGGGGGGGGGGGGGGAAATTCCTGTAAAAATCCCCTGAATAACACTTTTTTTTTTTGTTGGGGGGGGATCCCAAAAAAACACGTCTACATTTTGAAAATTCTGAAAAATTGTTCAATAAACACTCTTGTTTTGTTTGTTTTTTTAACTGAAACTGAATATTGGCTTCAAATATCGGTTATCCGCCTCCTTGACTATTAATAATCGGCATCGGTTTTCACATTGTGTTTATCAGTACCAAGACAATACCTAAGGGTTGTAAAAAAATAGAATCACTGATCCATAATCACAGGCATAGAAAAATATTATTTATTTAATTTTTCAACCAGGATTTCAAAGCATTATATTATATATATTATTCTTCATATTCTTCGTCAGAAAAATAAGGTTGTAAATTCCAAATTTCCATTGTGGACAACAGCAGAGAAGGACCACCCACCACTGATCAAAATAAAAAAATAAATAAATTGTGCGCACGCACCGACTCTGTTGCGGAGGTTTGTGGGAATGCTGGCCGAGTTAGGCAACAGCCTGACTCACCTGTGTTTGATGGAGTTTCCCAGATCTCGTCGGGGGATCTGCGGGGACCAGCGAGGCACTGACAGCGTGTCTGCACAACGGGAGACAAAAAAAAAAAAAAAAAAAACATCAAACACTGGCATCAATGATCGTGATAACAAAATGGATTTGAGGTGAAAAGATTCATTCATTGTCGTTATTTCTGATAACCGATGGGCGTCATTAAACTTCAATGTATCCAAATGCCGGGAATATTGTCTGATTGCTGCAGTCGTCCATGAAGGAAGGCAGTGATCAATCCGTGTATCATTCATTTGGGCGTTTTTCCAAACATAACAGGACGTACAAAAACAAGAACTACGACTTGTTTTCTCAATATTCGTTAGAAAAAGTACAACGAAGAAAACGGAGAACGACTCCTTTTACCATTTCGTGCAAAAATGGAAAATGGGAAACACGGAAAACAGGCAATTTCATCCATTTTGGATACTTGCACTTGACGCAAGTTGCGTGGCCCAGAAGCCATTTTTTTTCAATTGTTTTTGAATTTTAGATTTAGTGTTTTCCATTTTCGTTTTTAAAAAAATAAACATTTTCGTTTTTATTTTATTGAGTTAATGAAATTGTTTTTTGAATTTTACTTTTATTTTTTGCAGTTCTCATTTTTTAAAAAGCATTTTCGTTTTTATTTTATTTGTTCATGAAATTTTTAGAATTTAAATTTTAGTTTCTTTCAGTTAGTTTTTGTTTTTTAAAAAGCATTTGCGTTTTTATTGTATTTCATTAAGAAAATTGTTTTTTAAATTTTCTTTTTTTTCCACTTAGTTTTCGTTTTTTAAAAAGCATTTTTTGTTTTATTTTATTGCGTGAACAAAATTGTTTTTTTGAATTTTAGTTTTATTTTTTTCAGTTAGTTTCCATTTTTTTAAAAGCATTTTCGTTTATTTTATTTTGTTAAGGAAATTGTTCTTGGAATTTTAGGTTTTTTTTTCATTTTTCATTTTTTTTCTAAAAGCATTTTTTTGTTTTTATTTCATTTCGTGACCAAAATTGTTTTTGGAATTTTAGTTTTTTTGTTAGTTTAGTTAACCTTGCAAGCTTCATCCCACTGATTGTGATTCTCCAGCCCAGGACCGTTGCTGGCCCATTTGAATTGATCTGCTCGCCAGCGTATTGATTTGCTTTTTTTTTTTTTTTATTATTATTTTAACGATGGCGATAACGAGCGCTCGGGACAGCTGCTCCTCGTCAAAGCGCAGTCCGCCGCGGTGACTCGCTGACAGTTAATCTCATCTTGATGGCTCCACATTGGAAAGGCCGCCCCCTCTTCCTGTTCCCGCAAGCCCCCCCGGCGGGGCCGCCGTCGTCTCTCGGCGCTCCGATGCGCGGCTCAATTACACTCAATCAAGACGATAACTCAATCGGGAGCACGCGATTGGACGCCACTCAGCTGCTTCGTGTGCGTGCGTGCGTGCGCATGACTTTTCTCTCACGTACGCCACCTCTGTTGCATTTTATACGGGCTGCTGTTGGAAGGCCAGGATGAGCGATTAATCGGAAAACAGAGTGCAAATAGCGCAGTTTTGAGTTGCATCAATGTCGGCGACATGTCTGCCGATTGCCCGTTTGGCTCAGTTCCAAACGTCCTTTCCAAGACAAACGCCTGGAAAGGGAGGGCTGGACTGGCCATCTGGCGTACGGGGCAGACACCCGATGGGCCGATCTTTATTTATTTAGCTATTTATTTATATTTTGGATTTAATTTTCAAATTATATTTTTTTATACCCGTTTTTATTTTCACATTTAGTCATTTATTTATTTATTTATTTGATTAAATTTTGGAATTATTTTTTTATATCTCTTTTTATTTTTACTTGTCATTTATATTTATATTTATACATTCATACTAGTCATTTATTTATTTATGTATTTATTTATTTAATTATTTATTTATAGTTTGATTTCATTTTTGAATTTAATTTTTTATATCCATTTGTATTTATTTATTTATTTATTTATTTATTTATTTATACTTTGATTTAATTTTTGAATTATATCTTTTATATCCATTTTTATTTTTGTATTTGTATATTTATTTATTTATTAATTTTATTTAATTTTCAAATTATTTTTTTATATCTCTTTATTTTCACTTTTAGTCATGTATTTATTTATTTATTTATTTATTTATTTATTTATCTATTTATTTATATTTTGGATTTAATTTTTGAATTATATTTTTTATATCTGTTTTTATTTTCACATTTAGTCATTTATTTATTTTGAATTTTGGTAAGAAAAAAAACAAACAAAAAACAAAACGGATATTCACTTGTCAGGCTTGACCGAAGCAGTCCGAAGTGAACGAGGTCGTTTTTGCTGTAATGTCTCATTTCGCCGATCCCGTCAATGACATCACTGATCAATCGATCGCGTAAAATTTTGACATTACAGTTTATCGGAGATTTTGCGCAAAAAATATCGTCCGATTTCCGGTAAGCGTTCCGCTTTCTCATGTGAGACACCGACCTCTTGTCTGAAAGGTTGGTTTTGTTTTGGTTTTTTATTTTTTTTTATTTTGATTTTCCTAACATGAATCGACTTGGATTTGGTCCGGACGGATTTGTTTTCCTTGCTCACCGTCGGCGCGAAGCCACGTTTTTCCCATGTTGTCCCGCATTTAAATTTAGCACGTCCTCCGAGCCAATTTGGAGGCGCCGAGTCTCAATGGGACCCCCCGCCCGCTCGCCCGCTCGCTCGGTCGCTAGGAGACGCGTGACGCAAGGCGGACGAGACGAGCGACCGGCGGGCGGCTCAGTGGGCGGACGCTTTCTAGTATCTGACGTCACCTCGCAATACAAATAACCAGAAGGACGTTGGGGCCGTTTATATATCGCCGAGCGACACGTCCCACGCTCACTTGCTGTGTGTGCGTGCGTGCGAGTTCAGGTGCAGTTCAACAAGTTACCAAAAATAGCTTCCATGTCTTTTTCATTCACCCACAAATTTGATCGTTTGTTTTCCGTAATTGGGCTAAAATACACAAAAAATGAAAATATGAATAAAAAATAAAAAAAAGTTATTGTTTTTGTTGGAGGAGTTGGAAATAATTGATAAATAATTAATTTTAATAATAATAATATTAAATTAATTATTTAATTTATTTAAATATGAATAATTATTATAAATATAATTGCACATTTGTGCTTTTATGTATGTGCACTTGCGTACATTTCAGTCTGTGCTTTTTTTTTTTTTTTTACTTTTCTGTTTTTGTTTGGAGGAGCGAGGTCAAGACATAGCTAGCTAGCTAGCTCGAGACATAGCTAACTAGCTAGCCAGCTCAAGACATAGCTAGCTAGCTGTTTGCTGCATTTGAGGATGGTCGGAAGTCGGAAATATCCGAGTTGAAACTTCCCAGTTCCGACCTCAAAGCATTCGACGTGAAACTAAACAACCAAAATGGCGGATAGTGATAAATTGTTTTTTTTATTTTGGTCCTCAAAACTCAATTTGACCTCCAGGAAACTTACCTTTTTGCAATTTTGCTTCATTTATTGTTTTAATCTTATTTCATAAGCATTCCATACAGTTAAGTAGTTGACCGTATAACTTCATGCAGGGATATAGCGGTAATACGTACGTTGCGTTACATTAAGTTTTGGCGAATATTTATGAATGAAAAAAGCTATCTAGTTTTATACTCGAGTGAATTGTGTTTTGCCATTCAGAGTGACGTCACATTGTAGTCCGCCGGTGAAGTCGGGGTCCTTGGTTTTTTTCCGACTTCACAAGTGGAATTTCCGAGTTCAAGGGGGCGTTCCCGGACGCACTTCCTGGTTTGAACTCTGATATTTCCAACTTCCGACCATCCTCGAATGCAGCATAAGTCTCTAGCTAGCTAGCTAGCTCCTATGTCTCACGCTAGCTAGCTATGTCTTGAGCTAGCTAGCTAGTTAGCTATGTCACGAGCTAGCTAACTAGAAATGTCACGAGCTAGCTAGCTAGCAATGTCACGAGCTAGCTAGCTAGCGATGTCTCGATCTATCTATCTATCTATCTATCTATCTATCTATCTATCCATCCATCCATCCATCCATCCATCCATCTATCTAGCTAGCTATCTAGCTAGCTATCTAGCTAGCTATCTAGCTAGCTATCTAGCTATCTAGCTAACTAGCTAGCAAGCTCAAGACAGAGCTAGCTAGCTATTTCTCTAGCTAGTTAGCTATGTCTCTAGCTAGGTAGCTAGCTAGAAGCTAGATAGATAGCTAGCTCAAGACATAGCTAGCTATCTAGCTAGAGACATAGCTATCTAGCTAGCTAGAGAGCTAGGTAGCTAGCTAGCTAGCTAGCTCAAGACATAGCTAGCTATCTAGCTAGAGTCATAGCTATCTAGCTAGCTCTCTCTAGCTAGCTATGACTTGAGAGATATATGGATGGATGGATGGATGGATGGATAGATAGATGGATGGATGGATGGATGGATGGATAGATAGATAGATAGATAGATAGATAGATAGATAGATAGATAGATAGATAGATAGATAGATAGATAGATAGATAGATAGATAGATAGATAGATAGATAGATAGATAGATAGATAGATAGAAATAAAAAATCATCTGTCCAGCCGCTTTTACATATGATTGACAGTCACAGTGAGTTTGACCTTTTTGATTTTGTCTTTTTGTCAAAGTGTAAGATTTGACCGTATCTGCAGTGTGTGACAACTTTTGCTTATGATTTTTTTTTCATCCAGCTAGCAGGTTAGCGCCTCGGGTGGCAGCTCCAGGCCGTCCGTCCGAGCCTGGCCCGGGGCGGGCACGTGGGCGTCCGCCATCAATTTTGCACCCCCCAAACGCAATTGCTGGCATGAAATTGTTTGTGCAGGCTGCGAAAATGGGAGAATGGCGGCGGCGGCGGACGCGTTCGGCCTTTACCAGGCTGCAGGTGTGAGCTTGGCGCAAACACATCACCAGCGCAATAACCCGCACGTTCAAGCAAGACAAATGAGCTTTGGAAATGTCACATCCGATTGTCTTTGGTGTTTGTGAAAAACAGATTTGGTGGCTTCACTCAAGATCCAAAATGTTGCACAGCTTGCAGACTTCAAAAGTGGCTCCAGTCTTCATAAAACGCGTCAATAAAAGACTCGCAAGTCATATTACGTTTACAAAAGCCATCAAAAGAATAATCGGTCTTTGACGTTGGGCTACAACTACCAATTCTTTTAAAAAAAATCGATTAATGTGACAATTGTTTTCTTCATTTAGTCCAGTAATTGGAGTTAAACAACATTTTATAATTTCAATCAAAAGTGGAAAATGATTTCAGACTGACTGTGCAGAAAATGAAAGAAAAAAAATCATTTCCGTAATCAATCAATCGATTAATCAGATTAAAAAAAACATTGACGTATTTTTTTCAATGACATTGTTGCAAATCAACAGTATACACAAACATAAATGAATTACGATTCAGTAAGGTGTTTGTTGTGTAATGTGAGGAAAAATTGGCAAAAATGATCATCGTTTTCCAAAGTAAAAGCAATTGTTTTATTTTGGTTCAAAACAAAAAAAAGAATTATTCCACTACAGAAATCGGAGAATATTTACCATTAAGGATCTGAAATTCACAGAATATGGAGCATTTTACATGGAAGAAAAAGATAAACAAATCGATTTTCAATTTCAGCTAATTTGATTATTGATTAGTGATAGATTAATCGTTTCATGTCCGATTTAGTTACTGGTTTGATACTTAACATCCACCAGAAAATTGGCAAAAAAAAAGAAAAAAGAATTTGGGCCATTTTACATGGGGGGGGAAAAAATGAATAAATCGATTATCAATTTAAGCTAATTTGATTATTGATTTGTTGTAGATTAATTGTTTCATGTCCGATTTAGTTACTGGTTTGATACTTAACATCCACCAGAAAATTGGCAAAAAAAAAAGAAAAAAGAATTTGGGCCATTTTACATGGGGGGAAAAAAAATGAACAAATCGATTATCAATTTAAGCTAATTTGATTTTTGATTTGTTGTAGATTAATCGTTTCATGTCCGATTTAGTTACTGGTTTGATACTTAACATCCACCAGAAAATTAGCAACAACAAAAAAAGAATTTGGACCATTTTACATGGGAAAAAAAAAGATAAAGAAATTGATTCTCAATTTAAGCTACTTTGATTATTGATTAGTTTTAGATTAATCGTTTCATGTCCGATTTGGTTACTGGTTTGATACTTAACATCAACCAGAAAATTAGCGCAAAAAAAAAAAGATTTTGGACCATTTTACATGGGAAAAAAAAAGATAAAGAAATTGATTCTCAATTTAAGCTAATTTGATTATTGATTAGTTGTAGATTAATCGTTTCATGTCCGATTTGGTTACTGGTTTGATACTTAACATCAACCAGAAAATTAGCAACAAAAAAAAAAGATTTTGGACCATTTTACATGGGAAAAAAAAAGATAAAGAAATTGATTCTCAATTTAAGCTAATTTGATTATTGATTAGTTGTAGATTAATCGTTTTATGTCCGATTTAGTTAATGGTTTTAATACTTAACATCCACCAGAAAATTGGCAAAAAACGAATTTGGACCATTTTACATGGGGGAAAAAAGATAAACAAATCGATTATTAATTTAAGCTAATTTGATTATTGATTAGTTATCGAAAATTGGCACACAAAAAAAAAACTTAAAAGAACGCAAAACAAAAAGAAACTAAAATTTGAAAATGTCTTCCGATTCTTTGAACTGGCTCAGTTTCAACTGATCGTCTGCAAACGATTTAGTGACTTTCCTCCTCTAAAACTTTTTGCCGCTGTGAGTGTTCTGGAAGAACCAACAAACAAATGTGGCTAAAATGTGGCTTTGGACAAATCGGGACCTCCCATCGGCGACAAAATCGTTTGCGTCGTCGACAGCGAGCCCGATGACAAAGCGTCACAGTGGGACGTCCCGAGTACGCCGTGACGAGTACTCCACCTCTCGCACACAAATGCCGTTTTTTTTGGTCTGCCGGCACAAAAATCGATGGCTATACGTCAGCTCCTCCCCCTTCCTTTGACACGGACTCCATTATTCACCCGTTTATTCCTCAGTTCCCCGCCGCGTCCGCGTCTAATGCGTCATTCCCGTCCAACGCATTAGCCGCGCGCAAGCGGCTCCTGTCGCGCGCCCGCCACGTCCGCCTCATTGTTCACCGCTGGCAATTTGCAGCCCAGGCAGGGCCACGCTTAACATATTTCCCGGGGAAAAGCGGGAGATGGATTATGGAGATGAGCACGATTATCGGACGGAGAGACAAAAGGAAGAAAAATAAATAAATAATCAGCTTGGAAGAATTTTCTTCTCACATGGAGATTGTTTTTGATGTTTACGGGAACACAAAAAGTTTACGTTTAGGGATTCACGATAATGCTGTTTTCAACTGATACCCATAAAGCAATCCTTTAAAAAGTGCCGATGTCGATAACTGATAAGTAAGCCGATAACTGTTTGCAAAATTAACTTAAATACAATTGAAATCAAATTGGTCAATAATTGCCGATAGTTATCAGTAGATTTCTCTATTATCTGGTTTATCTGTTTGACATCAAATTAGCCGATAATTGACAATAATTTTCAGCAAATTTCTTTATGATCTGGTTTATCTGTATGATGTCAAATTGGTCAATAATTGCTGATAATTATTGACAAATTTCTTTATGATCTGGTTTGTCTGTATGATGTCAAATTGGTTGATTATTGACGATAATTATTGGTGGATTTCACTATTATCTGGTTTGTTTATCCGTTTGACGTCAAATAGGTCGATAATTGCCAACAATTATCTGCACATTTCTTTATGATCTGGTTTATCTGTTTGACATCAAATAGGTCGACAAATGCCGATCATAATCGGCGGATTTCTCTTTTATCTGGTTTATCTGTATGACATCAAATTAGCCGATAATTGACAATAATTTTCAGCAAATTTCTTTATGATCTGGTTTATCTGTATGATGTCAAATTGGTCAATAATTGCTGATAATTATTGACAAATTTCTTTATGATCTGGTTTGTCTGTATGATGTCAAATTGGTTGATTATTGACGATAATTATTGGTGGATTTCACTATTATCTGGTTTGTTTATCCGTTTGACGTCAAATAGGTCGATAATTGCCAACAATTATCTGCACATTTCTTTATGATCTGGTTTATCTGTACTACCTCAAATTGGTCGATAATTGCCGAAAATTTTCGGCAAATTTCTTTACTATCTGGTATATCTGTATGAAATCAAATTGGTCGATAGTTGCCGATAATTATCAAACAGTCATCGGGGAAAAATACTTGTTCAATAAACTTTCATGCAAAATTTAAATGGATTTGATTAGTCAATTAATTGTTTGAATAATCAATAGCTTAATCAATTCTAAAAATATTCATCAATAATTTTGATTGGAATTATTGAACACTAATATTGAAGATTATCGGATCATTTTGGACCCGATTATCAGGACAAATCTACTGTTATCAAAATGTAAATGGATTTGATTCGTCGATTACTCGGTTGAATAATCGATAGATGAATCGATTCTAAACATATTCATCAATCATATTGATTGGAAATATTGAACACTTTGATATTGAAGATTATCGGATCATTTTGGACCCGATTATCAGGACAAATCCACCCTGAGCAAATTTTTTATAAATGTGATTAGCCGATTAATAGATTGAATAATCGATAGATTAATTGATTCTAAAAATATTTGTCGATAATTGGACATATTGAACACTTTAATATTGAAGATTATTGGATCTTTTTGGACCCGATTATCAGGACAAATCCACTCAATTTTAGTGGATTTGATTCGGCGATTAATCGGTTGAATAATCAATAGCTTAATTCCAAACACATTCGATAGTGACAGCACTAAACATAGTATCAAAATAAGAGCTTGATATCGATATCGTTTGTCTAAAAAGCCAATTTTTCTCCGGATTTTTGTGCAAAGCGACCGAATTTCTTCAAACGTAATAAATGTTTGACTGCTTGCAACCAGAGAATGAGAAAAAACGGTAGAATCAAACTTTTGTTTTGTCTCTCCTGGTGGTGGAAATAATGACAGAAGACGATCGCGTGCGTCGGTCTCACTTGCAGAGGGCGTTTCGGCGTGCACGGGCGGCGTGGAGGGCACGAAGGAGGGGAAGAAGAAGAAGGATCGGAGGGAGCGCTCGGTGTGCAGGGGCGAGCGCTGGCTGGGCAGGACGCTGGGCAAGTTCTCGCAGCTGCCCACGCTGCCGTGGATCTTAAGGTTCAAGGGCTTGCTCTTCTTCTTGGCTCTGAGGGGGGAAGAAGAAGCACACAAAACACATTGGTGACCACCAGGAGGAGTGCGACGATTATTTCCATGTTGCGATGAATCGCGATACTTTGTCTCCCAATAGATTTTCGATAAGACTACGCCAAGTATATATATTTGCAATTCATATACAGCCACTGTAACGGCTCTGTTGTCTTGACTTATTGAGCAATTTCTTGGCGAGCCACTAGGGGGAGCATCTCATAAGATTGGCGGGGAAATGGATGCAAGTCTTCAGGTGAACAAGACTCATCAGCTAACTTTGACTTGTGGTTTGTTTTTGTTTTTTGTCTTTATCTGTCCAGCAACTGACTCACTTTTGCATACATTTCTATGAAAAACGTGGATTATAAATAAAAATATATAAAAGAAAAGTTTCATGCTTTACAGCAGTTGTAAACAAGTAAGAATGGTTTTATTATTGACACATAAATATATAAAATAACGCTGTATACTTCAGGAATTTTTTTTATATGGACTTGTAAGAAGAGAATCTTAATAGCGAAGGTTTGTGTGTTAGTTCCACCCATTGAAAAGGAATTGGTGAAGGGGTTCATTTTATGCATTAAAAAAAATGCATATCGGTTGGGCCCTAAACTGTATATCAACAATAATCGGAGAAGAAGGTGAAGTCAGTCAAGTTCATTTTATGAATAATATATTTTTAAATAATCGGCAGATTAATCAGTAATCTGTATTTTTTTTCTTCCAATAATTGATACCGGCCATTGGCCTAAAAAAAAAAAAAAAAAAAAAAAAAAAAAAGAAGCATATTGGGCCCTAAACCTGTATATCAACAATAATCGGAGAGGAAGGTCAAGTTCATTTTATGCATATTTTTAAATAATCATCAGATTAATCGTCAATCTTTTTTTTCCTGCCAATAAATGGTATTGCCATCGGCCTCAAAAAAAAAAAAAAAAAAAAAAAACGCATATCGATTGGGCCCTACAGCGGACGTCAGCTCTCGCAATGAAGGAAAGCGGTGGTTCGTTTGCGTCAAACCAATCGCGCCTCAGGAGTTACTCAAACGTGTGCGTCTTTCAAAAAAAAAAAAACAAGTGCGAGGAGGTACGAGCACAGCGAGAGTCACTTTCATTCATCGTTAAGAAAAAAAAGTGACAGTTGAGCGAGCCAGCCAATTAAAGCGAGGAAGCGGCGGGTTAGCGGTTAGCGTTCCTCCCTTTGTCAGCTGTTCGGATGAGGGAGGCCACTTAAGGCGAGGCGCCTTTCAACGCCGATGAAAGGTCCTCGGATGCGGCGCAGACGTGAAAAGGGGAGGCGAGGGGAGGACTCCCCGTCTTTCCGAGTGGATCCCGACTTTCATTCAGCCTCCGACGCGACACGCGCACGCGCCCAGCACCTGCTGGCAGGAGGCAAGAGTGGGGGGGCGGGGCTACGTGGCAATGCTAGTCGGAGTCTTTTCATTTTTCCAAGACGCTTTTGTTGCACGTGACATTATCGCAATGATGATACTTGCCATATATTATGCTGCAGCCTTCATTTTTGTGTTAATTACAAGTCGTTTATCATCTTAATGAGTATTTCATCCAATTTTGCGACGGATAAATTGTCCGACTTCAATCAAAGTGTTTTTAATTGACTCGCTTGCCACATCTCATCAAGTCCATCCATCCATTTTCTTGACCGCTTATTCCTCACAAGGGTCGCGGGGGCTGCTGGCGCCTATCTCAGCTGGCTCTGGGCAGTAGGCGGGGGACACCCTGGACTGGTTGCCAACCAATCGCAGGGCACATCTCATCAAGTCCCCTCATATAATCCGTGGAACCGTGTGCCGTCACCACGGCAACGCCAGCGGTCGCTTTGGGCACCACGGAAAATCTTGGAAATGACAAATTCAATATTGAAAATGTCAAAAATGTTGAAATTGTTGTTAAAAATGTTGAAAATGTCAAAAATGTTGAAATTGTTGTTGCTAAAAGTGTTGAAAATGTGGAAAATCTTCGTCTTATCAGTCTTGATTTCATTTTGCTTCCCCATCGAAATGGGATTCATCCTTTATTTTTCTTACATGGTCACAAGACTGAACTGTTTAGTTTTGATTTTTGTGACTTTTTTCAACATTGTCAAGTGCTGCTTTTCAAACTAGACGTGCAAATTCCGGAGAAATTGCGCGGGAATGCCGAAAGTTGAATGGCAAAATTAGTTAGAATTCAAATAATAATGTGAAATGACATTGAATATAATGGCTGGTACATATTCGGGAGAATAATTATGATATGAAATTGAACTTGGGCTAAAATTTTGCTCGAACCGGGATGCAAACCCTGGACCCCACGCATTATTAGGCATGCGCTCTGACCACTGAGCTAATTGAGATGTTAAAAATCATGAAACATGGCATCATTGCAGTGAATAAAATTATCAAAATGGGACTCGTCCTTTATTTTTCTTACACGGTCACAAGACTGAACTGTTTAGTTTTGATTTTTGTGACTTTTTTTCAACACTGTGAAGTTCTGCTTTTCAAACTAGATGTGCAAATTGTGCAGAAATTGCACGGGAATGCCGAAAGTTGAATGGCAAAATTAGTTAGAATTCAAATAATAATGTGAAATGACATTGAATATAATGGCTGGTACATAATTGGGAGAATAATTATGATGTGAAATTGAACTTGGACTAAAATTTGCTCCAACCGGGATGCAAGCCCA